>NC_027754.1:2481587-2488875 GCF_000695525.1 Brassica oleracea var. oleracea | reverse complement strand
TTTTGATCGGTTTTATTCGGTTTATTCGGTTTTATCGGTTATATACCGAACCATATCCAAATCCTACGGTTTTTTAAAAATCATATCCATTCGGTTTGTATGGTATATACCAAATCCAAACCATATTATCTATTTCGGTTCGGTTCGGTTCGGTACGGTTCGGTTTTGTCATATTGAACAGCCCTATCACTTCTAGTGATATCTTAAACCCCTGGCCCTGGTGCAGTCCTTACATATGTTTCCGAGAAAAGAGCTTGCTTAGCATAGGTGACCTTGTTTGTTTTAGTAATAAAAGACAATATGCCGAAGACTCTCTCATCTATGCTTTGTCGTCTCACTCGTGGACGCACTCATCGTCCTTCCAAGTGCTTAAAAATTCTCTGATCTGGTTAAAATTTTATGTTTGATCGAGACCCATTGTTGTAAAGTTAGCAACTTGGAAACAGTAGGACTATGTTTTTTTTTTGGGTAAAGTTTGTGGCTTTTAGGTTCAATTTCAATCCAATCCACGATGCTTAGAATATGATCTAATTTGAGACCTCAATGAGTAGCTGAATCTTGAATTTAGGGCTTATGAATGAGTTCCTGGGATAGAAGCTTGATCTCTCTGTTGGTAAAGTTTCTAGCTTTTAGGTCAGTGTTATCCTCCTGCTTGCCAATTTGAATTTAGAGCTTGAAACTGTCTATGGTAATGAAACACTCTGTATGTGTATGAGTTTAATGCGTATAAATTTTTTGTATTAGAGCTTGAAACCGTCTGATAAAATTGAGTTCATGTGTCTACTGGATAGGATTGAATCCTCCTTAACTTGCAAGATTTCTGAGGATGTAAAAAACCCTGAAATTTATGATAAATTGTTAACACTGTGTTACTTGTAATATGATCCAACCATTTACGTAAAACTGTGTCCCTTATTTCTGTTTTTCAGCTTGGAACTGTCAATCTTTGTCGAAGTGTAATAAGAAGTATTTAGACTGCTCGTATATGCTTTCTCAGGTTTCTCATCCTATTTAGCATCGCTAGTCAAGTTCTTAGTCGTAGGTTCCAATTTCTTGTATTACCAGAGCTCTGAACTTCTGTGTGTGTGTTCATTATCAAGTGGTTCGGGAACTGCTTCCTGTTTTGCCTGGAATCTCTGTGACAGTATTAATGCAACGTATATTATGAGTCGGCTTGGGTCAAGAGTAATGGCGAGAATAGTTCGATCATGGATAGAGAACGTCCCGTCATCACTCCCTGATGCCAACATGCAACTAGCCAGCCTTCATGGAAGAGAACCTGTTGACATTTGCCTTGAAAGATAATGCAACAGTCCCATCCACAGAACATGACGCAAACACGTTGGTTTCAGCTGGACTCCACTGGAAACAGAGGAAAGAATTTTAAGCCAAAAGGAGACAGTAACAGTTAACACACAATTTAGCTGTAAAGCGATGTTTTTTTTTTTTTTTGGTTTAAATGTTAAAATTTATACCGTTTTTTAAGAGTTTACATTGTTGTGGGACACAACTTATTACAAAGAAAGATAAAAGAGAAGAGAGTGAGGAAGAGAGCAATGAACAAGGGAGAGCATTAACTATAAGGGGATATGAACCAAAAGTACAACTCAAGCAACATCGGGGAGGGAGCAGGCACCGTGGTTCGAGACAATGACAGCAGCCTATCTCGCATAGCACGATCCACCACTCGGAAGAACGCCTCTTGAGTCGAAGACAAGCCTTGGAAGATGCGGGCATTGCGCTCATGCCAAAGAGAGTAGATGATGATTTGGTTTAGGAGCTTCAGTACAGAAACCGCATGAGGAGCCTGGGGGCCTTGTATCTGCTGACAGAGCTGAACGACCGCTGCTAACGAAGCCGGAGGAGACACCATGTACCTGCCACCGAAACGAGTCCAAGTAGCAGCTGCAAAGGAACAATGAAAGAAAAGATGGCTAATTGACTCATCAGCTACAGAGCATAGAACACAACCTGGTTGTACAGATAATCCCCATGAAATCAATCGGTCTCTCGTTGAAAGCCTTCCAAGGAAAGCAGTCCAAGAGATAAATGAGCAACGAGGAATTTCCTCTTTAAACCAAACCACCTTGTACCAGTCAACTGATGGACTGTAAAGCGATGTTTTACTTGTAAATCTTCAACACTAGCTGTGTCTCCGGCTAACGATATAGGATCGACAGTCCATGAACCGGAAGTTGGTTCCCACAAATGAATCATACTCATGCAGTCCCCTAACCGGTGAAAAAAAAAAGAATAAATACAAACCGACTATATTGAAAAGCAAGAAAGTACTAGGGGTGGGCACTTCAGTTATTTTCTTGGTTCGGTTCGAGTTCGGTTCGGTTTGATTAGTTCAGTTCTAGTATTTTTTCCAGCTGAAATAAATCATAGTTAGTTTGGTTTGGTTCAATTCGGTTCGGTTTATATTTGGTTCGGTTTGTATTTGGTTCGGATCGGTTTGTTTTTTTGATCAGTTTAATTAGGTTTTTCTTAGTTTAATTTTTTTAAGAGAAATTATGTTTTAAAAACATAAATTATGTAAACATAAACTATGTGAACTAAATTCAATATAAAACTGAAACAAAAACCTTTAACAAAGTCACAAAAAAGTATATAAGAATTTTAAAGCAAATGAAAGGTAACTAAAATTAAAAAAAAAAACCACCATCATTAGTAATGTCTCTTGTATCATTATTAAAAAGTCTGCAATGAATCATCTTCTATGTGACGCTGTGGAGAAATGAACTTTTGTTTTTAATAAAATTTGCTAGGTTTAGATTTAACGTCTACGTTTACATATATAAGAATATAAAAATACAGACTTTTCTATTTTTTTTTAAATCAAATATTTGATGATTACATATTAGGTTAGAAGAATATATGTTAGTGAATGAAAAATGAAAAATATGTGGTTTGGTATTAGAATTTTAGTATAGTGGTATTACTAATATTTTTAATTTAAATAATTACAAAAACACATTGGTTTCTTGGTTTGATTCGGTTTAGACCAAACTGAACCGAACCATTCGGTTAGGGAAATCTTCAACCGAATGGTTTGAAATAGACGTTGGTTCGGTTTGAATCGGTTTGGTTTGGTTGGCTCTGTTTGACTCGGTTCAGTTTGGCTTTTTATCCACCCCTACAAGAATTCCTTGTTTGCTTAAGTGTCCAAACTAATAGTACGTTGTTTAAGCCCAATAATAACAATCTTATACGCAATTATTCCAAGCGTCAAAAAAAAAAAAAAAATTAGCCGCGAGGGATCAAGCACATTAGGAAGATGTGTAACTTATACAGTCCAGGCCTGCTCTGCGAAGTCCACTATATGGGCTTTGGATTTGTTTCGAAAGCTCTATGTATAATACCCCTTGTTCAAAAATTCGTCCGCGGAACCGATTACTCGGCCGAGTATACGTGATGCGTAGGTGGAACGTGACGAATTGGGCCAAATCGGATGCTTTCTACGCTGAGCCATGTACGAACGCTTAATACGTAGAAGCTGCCGTATTATTAATGAATTTACTTGGCCCAACTCGTGATTTCCTTCCTAATAACTTATGTTAGCAACACAATGCTCAGCCAATCGTAAGTTCTCATATCTTTTCACACATAAAACAACATTCCTCTTTTTTTTTCTACTTACATTTCTCATGTTTTTTTTCTAAAACCCTAATAGCGAAAAGCAACCCCCAAATCTCTACAATTTGGTCTTTTTATAAATTATGAATTTAAATATTGATGATGTAATATACATAAATATGTATTATACGTGTGTATATAGAGTATTATACATTAAAAATATAAAAATTCCTCTCCGAGTACTCCCCGATTTTTTTCCGCGTTTTTAATAAATCGCTAGGCCCGTATGCGCCGCACGCGTAGCGCCTAGCGAGTTTCCGAACAAGGATAATACCAATCAATAGATTTTAGTGATTCTCTCTTCTACTAATGGTGCGTGCCAATTTGTTTGTTTTTTTACACGAATTGAAACGGATACTTGACCCATATACAGCTCTTGTAACACATGTGTGGTTTGCTTTGTTGACGTAAATCTTCATTTTTCAAACTAATTGTCTTTAAGCGAATCAATTGAACTAAATTATGTGTGGTTGCATATTAGTTATGTGAAATTGAAAGTGCCAAACTCAGCAAAACATTTCATAAGTACTGTAAGCTCAGGAAAAGGAGCTTGACAAATCGTGAAACAGAAGATGTGTTACACTCTTTAATGGATGTATAATTTGTCGTTACAAGTTAGTTATGAGAGGATGACGTGTCGTTGTCTCATTGGTTCCAGGATATTACTTTGGCGTGAAGTAGAGAAGATCTGGAAGATTTGGGCTTATCACAATATTAGGAAAATAAGATATTGTGTTAAGGGTATTTAACCTGATTACCTTGGGTAGATTTAGGTTAGCGTTCTAGAGGTGAAAGAGCTAGAGCAAGAGGTTTGTTCTTGTCAGCTTAAGGAAGACGAGTGACTTGTTAGTGGAGCTCGTGCTTCTATTACGAGAGATTAGAAATTGGTCTGTCTCTAGTCGTGTCTGACTAAGAGTAATTCGGATTAAACAGATCTAAGAAGATTGTTTAACAGATTTCTAATATACAAGAAAGCGTTCTTGGTATCTCGTGTTTGTGTTCTTGTTTCTAGTGATCTCTGAACTTTCATTTTGGTATCAGAGTTGGAAACCTCTGTGGTATCATATACTACTAACAGGTTAAGATCCTGCGGATTTCATGGACACCATGAAGGAACTATTCGGAATTCAGAAACCTATCATGCTGGACAGTGGTAACTTCGGTCATTGGAAGGCAAGAATGCGGCAGTTGATCAGAGGATGCGTGGACTGCAGTGGAAGAAGGTTGGTCTGTTCCTACGATGATGACTGATGACAAAACACTGACTCCAAAGCCAAAGGACAGGTGGACTGATCAAGAGTAGGCAGGATAAAAATTCAACTCCAAAGCACTTACTGCAATTTTCTCTGCAGTTGATCTGGATCAGTTCAAAATCATCCAAGGGTGTGAGTCTGCTAAAGAGGCATGAGATATTTTGGTCAATCACTTTGAAGGAAACACCAGCGTGCGAAGAACAAAACCAATTGACGGATTCATCTCAAAGATTAGTGAGCTAGCTAGTGAAGCCTCAGTTCTTGGAAAGAAATATGATGAGAAGGATTTGGTGAAGAAGCTGTTAAGCTGTCTTCCACCACGTTTTGAAGCATACAAGGCAGTACTGGATATAGCCGTTAACACTGATGAGATGAAGTTTGATAAATTGTCAGGCATCTTGAAGGTTCATGATCTGGAGAAGACTGATCGAACTGCAAATTCTCAAAAGAGCATCGCATTTGCAGCTGACTCTAAAGAACATGATCAAGTCGCAAAAATTGAAGAAATTTGGGATTAATGGCTCGAAACTTCAATAAGTTCACTAAGCGAATGGAGAAAGGAGGAAAGCAATCAAATTCACATTTTCAGAGGAATGAATCAGATCGTGGCAACTCTCAACACACTAGGCCAGACTCAAAGAACTCTAAGAAAAAGGAGCTACAATGTCACGAATGTGAGGGCTATGGGCATTATCGCAGCGAGTGTCCGCTAGCTAAACGAAAAGAGCTGAAGTGCATTGATTGCAAGGGGTTTGGTCACACTCGAAGTGAATGTCCCAACAATCTTAAAAAGGACAAATCACTCATGTGCTTCAGTGATACAGACTCTGAAAGTGACAGCGATGGAGAGGAGCTACATCTAAACTTTATGGCGCTGATCTATGAGGATGGAGACCTGAAACTGGTTTCAGTTGTGGAAGAGGATGATGATGATCTTAACAACAACCTTGAAACAGAATACAAGTCTCTGTTCGATAAATTTGATGATCTTAGTCATGAGAACCTGCAACTACTGAAGGATAAGGCTATGCTAAAAGCTCAAGTGAACATCTTGGAACTGGAAAAACCCTCGAATCAGGGTACTGAACTATCAATCCTGAAAGATTCAGATCAAGAGATGCTGTCACTTAAAAGGGCCATGACAGAACAAGAAAGGGTGCAGAAGCAGTTTGAGCTGAAGGTTAATCATCTGAGTGACTTACTAACCAAGGAGATGGATAAGAGCCAATTACTTGAAAACCAACTTGCTGAAAATCTCAAGAAAGTAAGAATGCTCACTACCAGCACCACAACTCTGGATCATCTTCTCACGATTGGCCAGTGTCCTAGCAGCAGTTGGGGACTAGGTTTTCAAGGTTCCACATCCAAATCTGCTGAAGAAACTGTATTCGTGAAGGAAAGCTCAAAAGGAAAAGAAATCCAAGTATCAGCAGAAGTTCAGACTGGCAATCTGAAAAGTGAAAACCTAAAGAAGACTACTGCTACGCGACAAGGGAATGGTTGTCACTTCTGTGGAAAGCGTGGTCATAACGTCAGGTTCTGTTACTTCCGTAAGAATCAGTATCAGCGAGCTTGTAGAATGAACCTTTGTTTCATGGAACCGTCATTGTATGGCCATGTTTGGATAGCCAAGAGAGACATGTACCCGAACTACAAGCAGAGAACCTCGGCTGTCTCACACAGTGAGAAGAATGAGATACGCACATACATAGAACAACCTGTAATTTCCAACTTCGCAAGCTCGTTCGTTGAAACTGAGTTAGTAAGCAATGTCGCTTATACAAGTACTGATTCCAATCCACAGTTTGACACTCCATGCTATTTTGATAGTGGTTGCTCAAAACATATGACAGGGAATCAAGATTTCTTTGAGAAACTCGAGTTCATCAAAGGAGGAAGAGTTGCCTTCGGGGATGGTGGTCAAGGAAAAATACGTGGAGTAGGCGAACTTGAAAAGACTGTTCTTCCTTGACTCATTAATGTCTTCTACGTGGATGGTCTTAAGGTAAATCTCATTAGTGTTAGCCAACTTTGTGATGAGGGATTGGAAGTTTTCTTCAATAGCAAAGAATGTCGAGCAGTTGAAACAGAAGGAAAGGTTGTTCTATGCGGAGTACGATCTGGAAACAACTGTTACATATGGAAGCCATCACACTTGTGTTACTCTGCTAAAGAGTCTAAGTTGGATTTTTGGCACAAGAAACTTGGACACGTGAATACAAATGGTTTGACCAGACTGGTAAATGCTGAAGTTGTTAGGGGAGTTCCAGAACTGGAGAAACAAACTGATACAGTGTGTGGAGGATGCTGTCAAGGCAAACAAGTTAAGGTTCAGCACAAGCAGATTTATGAGATCAGATCCAAGGGGATACTCGAACTAGTGCATATGGATCTTA
>NC_027754.1:2473333-2481487 GCF_000695525.1 Brassica oleracea var. oleracea | reverse complement strand
GAGTTTCAAAATGAGGAGTTTGATAAATTCTGTCATAGTCAAGGAATAAAGCATCAGTATGCAGCTCCCAGAACTCTTCAACAAAATGGAGTAGTAGAAAGGAAGAACCGAACACTACAGGAGATGGCTAGAGCTATGCTCTGTGGAAACAGTGTTCCATCCGGCTTTTGGGCATAAGCTATAGCCACTGCATGTTATGTCATAAACTGAGTGTATGTCAAGTGTTCCATCCGGCTTTTGGGCATAAGCTATAGCCATTGCATGTTATGTCATAAACCGAGTGTATGTCAAACCTAACACAAAGACTACTCCGTATGAAGTGTTCAAAGGGAAGATGCCAAACCTCAGTCATATGCACGTCTTTGGTTGTCTGTGCTACATCTTAAATGATAAAGATCATCTTCGACAAATAGCTCAGCATACAGAGTGTTCAATCAACGCACTAAGTTCATTGGAGATAAAGTGAATGTTGTGTTTGACGACAGTATCGGCTTCTATCAAGCATGAGTTACTCAGAAAATTGAGTGTGTCACACAGCCAGCTGAAGCATCCACTGATGTAAGGATCAAAGATGAGTCAGAAGGAGAGGATGACCAGACTGGGGAACAGCAGGTTGATCTGGATCGAGCCAAAGTGCATAAATATCACTCTTCAGCTGATGTGATTGGTGGCGTGTTTGATGAGAGGGTCACAAGAAAGAGGCAGATTGACTTCAAGCAGGTGGTCAAGCTTGCTTGTTTCACGGCTGAGATGAACGAGCTTGAGTGTTTTGTCTCATTGATTGAACCGAAAACGCTTCAGGAAGCACTAAATGATGAGTTTTGGACAGAGTCTATGCATCTGGAGCTTGAGCAGTTTGATCGGTTGCAGGTATGGGAACTGGTACCACGACCCGACGGTGTGAACATCATTGGCACTAAATGGATCCACAAGAATAAGACCGATGAAAAAGGAAACGTGATCAGAAACAAATCAAGACTTGTGGGACAAGGTTACACACAAATCGAAGGTGTGGATTTTGATGAGACATTCGCTCCAGTTGCAAGACTAGAATCAATCAGACTGTTGTTCAGAATGGCATGTAATCTGAAGATCAAACTTTATCAAATCGATGTGAAGAGTGCATTCCTGAATGGTGTGCTACAAGAAGAAGTCTATGTCACACAGCCTAAGGGGTTCGAGGATCCTCACTTTCATGATTATGTTTACAAACTCAAGAAGGCACTGTATGGGCTTAAACAGGCCCCTCAAGCGTGGTATAATCGGCTGACAGAGTTCCTGACTCTTGCTGGGTTTCAAAGAGGAGGAGTTGATAAAACCCTATTTATTGGCGAAAATGGGAGATATATTCTTATCATTCAAGTCTATGTTGATGATATAATATTCGGAGGAACTTCTCAGTCCATGGTTGATGAGTTTGTAAGGACAATAACGACGGAATTTGAAATGAGCATGGTGGGCGAACTAAGCTATTTTCTTGGACTACAAGTCAAGCAGCTAGATGATGGAATCACAGTCTCACAAAGCACGTATGCGAAAAATCTTATTAAGAGATTCGGGATGCAGACGAGTAAGACATCTAATACTCCGATGAGCACAACTACAAAGCTGTCCCGAGATGATGATGGGAAACCTGTCGATGAGAAGCTGTATAGAGCTATGATAGGAAGCCTGTTGTATCTTACTGCTAGCCGACCTGATCTGTGTCTGAGTATTGGTATCTGTGCTAGATACCAAGCTTGTCCAAAGGAATCACATATGAATGCAGTCAAACGTGTCATCAAATATGTGAAAGGTACATTGGATTTCGGTCTTCATTACACCTTTGAAACTAACGTGAATCTTGCAGGATTCCGTGATGCTGACTGGGCAGGATGTCTGGATGACAGACACAGTACATCTGGTGGGTGTTTCTTTCATGGAAATAACTTGGTAGCATGGCATAGCAAGAAGCAAAAATGCGTCTCGCTCTCAACAGCTGAGGCTGAGTATATCGCTCTCGGCAGCTGCTGCACTCAGTTGCTTTGGATGCGCCAAATGCTTGTCGATTATGGTATCATCTCTGACCCTTCATTGTGGTAATATGAGTGCTATAAACTTGTCCCAAAATCCGGTTCAACATTCGCGTACCAAACATGTTGACATTCGACATCACTTTGTGAGAGAGTTGGTTGAGATGAAAATTGCGATCTTGGAGCATGTATCAACTGAAAGACAACTGGCTGATTTATTCACCAAACCTCTGGACTACAACACATTCCTAGGCCTTCAAAAGGCCTTAGGGATTGTGAATCTCTGAATAAGTCATGTCCGGAGAGGAGAACTGATGTATATATGTGTTACTGCATGTCGATATGTCACCACAACCCCCAAAACCTTGAGCCAACAAGTTCGTCTGTGCAGCTTACTCCACCTATCCTCTCAACCGTACAGTCATTTGATTCGCTGGTGAAAGGCACTCATCTTGGACCAGGATGCTGCAACATTTTCGGTCTGAGCATTGATCACTGTCTGGATTGAATGAGGAAACACAGCAGAGACTGAGTGAAACAGACAGAAGGAGAATATCATATCTCACGTACTCATAACATGGAATAGTACAAAGAAAACTGAAAAGGAAAAAAGGCCTGGAATGATGGATACTCGTTTTGGAGCTGGATGACGCAACATTCAGGCTCTGATTTTGATCACTGTCCAGACTGGGCAGAGTTGATGTCAACTCTTCGAGATAGCTCAGCCTGGAGCGAGGTGTAGCCCCACTTTGTCTCTAGTATTGACAACTATCTCAGTCACTTGAGTTGATAAACAGACTCTTGTAAAAAAAAAAGGGGGGGGTTTTACCATGTCCGTCGAGTTGGAGAGACGAACTCACAAGATGTCTACACTGTGTTTCCAGACCATACAAACGACTATGCTGTAGGAGCTAAGGTGTGAGTGAGTTGTGCGGAAGAATCTTGTCTGTGACAGCTACTCGGCTGAGAAATAGCTACAAAATGGGGTTGGTCTCACTGATTTCTATTAGAACTTTTTGGTGGCTTAGTACGAGTGGGAAGAAATCTCTGTAGCTCTCTTCTGGACGGTAAAGGCATCTTTGAGTATGCCCTCTGGCGATTTGGTCAAGATAAGGTTTCTTTTGTTTGATGTGTGCTCACGAAGAATCGATTATTAGTCTCACAAACTCTCTCTCTCTCGCAAACGTAAGTGATGTTGTTACATGGTTTCAATTAAAAAAAAAATACTATACAAAGGATCGATTTTGAATTCATCTTTCATTGTCTTTGGGTCATACATTTTGGGCCCGGTTTTGTGTGTCTAATGGGCTTTGTGAGTTTGCTTAGGGTTTGTGCTAGCGGCTTAACTGATTCAGCCAATCTCGAGTGTCACACTCTCCTCTTTTGGCCGACGCACTCGATCTCTCTCACTAGCAACATGCAACCAGCAAGACGAAGCTCACGGCTCTTGAAGCTTAAGGATGTTGACTCTTATTCGCCACGTGTCTCTGAGACAGCTCCGATGAACTCTCCCGACATCCTTTCGGGATCGTGCCCATCCTCGCGGAAGCGACTTCGCCGTCGTGGTTCAGCTGGTAATACTTCACCTCCGCCTGAGCACATTGAGCTAGAAGTTGAATCTCTCTCGGATGAGGAATTCTCTGACGACAACCCAGATGACGCTCTGGTTGCAGCTGATACTCCTGAAAATCGATCCAAAGAACAGAGATATGAGGAGAGTCGGAGTGTTTATCACACTAAATCTCAGTTCTATCCAGAGCCGCTGCGACCACGAAGAAAGCCAATGACCGGCAAGTTCATCTCAACGGCGGCGATTGAGCGTTTCAAAGACCTCTGAGGCTGGAAGTTCATTCCTCAGCAGTGTATTTCTCTCACGGACGACAATGTCTCTGATGTCAGAAGGATTGTGACTGGAGCAGGTTTGATTCACACTCTCACTGATATCGATCCATATCAGCCGAACATAGTAAGAGAATTCATCGCTAATCTCCTTGATGCTGAGGAACGAGACGATGGTGTAGCCATGTATGTCAGAGGATCTCTTGTTGATTTCTCTCCCAGTCTGATTAATTCTCTGTATTCATTCCTCCTTGATGGATGAAAGCATTGATGAAGTTTGTGGTTTTCTCCTTGATGGTAGAATAAGACGATGGGAAAATATGAGCTCGAAGTATCTCACTGCTACGAATCAGTTTCTGTACAAACTCGTCTGCTCGAACTGGATTCCTACCATGAACTACACATTTATGAATCAGAAGCGTCTCAGGTTTGTCTACATGCTTCATCATCATGATGGATTCGACTTTGGGAAACTAGTCTATGATAAGATTATGGCGATGGTAGAGAACACTAAGACAGAGAAGACTCGTTGCATCATGTTCCCTACCTTGATCCAACAAGTCCTTCTCTTTCAGCGCACTATACCTCCTGACACTCTCAATGATGAATTCACTAGAATTCCAAAGTTGGTCATCAAGGACATTAAGGCTGGTAGAGGATCTGGAGCAGATTCAACTGCAGCTAGTCTTGAAGAAGACATTGATCATACCATTTCTGGCCTCAAAGCCATTCGAGTCCGCCTGAGGAGTAAGGGAGTTGTACAGTTTGTGTACCTTTACCTGCTGCTTGTATAACTAATGTGTTTTTATCTTAATGTGCACTTAGGCAGGGGGAGATTATGTGCAATATATTCCTCATCTTGGGTTTGATGAAAACGAGGAAGAGGATGGAGATGATGAAGACGAGGAGGAGGATTGAGATGACTCTGAATGACTACTGTGTCACATCTGCGTTTCATGTGAAAAGTTTGATATTGATGTTATCTATCTTGTGGCATCTAATACTTAGACTATGTGTATCGGCTGTATTTTTATGAACCGTATTTGCAACTTATTTAAGAATGTGTTTCAGCTCATGATTAATGATTTGAGTATTCTAGTTATCTCCATGGTCTTGGATATTTGTGATGTGCGGTTGTTTCCAATGCAGGATGCTTAGGTTGTCACATTCAGATAAAAAGGGGGAGAATGTAAGCTCAGGAAAAGGAGCTTGACGGATCGTGAAACAGAGGGATGTGTTACACGCTTTAATGGATGTATAACTTGCCGTTACAAGTTAGTTATGAGACGATGACATGTCGTTGTCTCATTGGTTCCATGATATTACTTTGGCGTGAAGCAAAGAAGATCCGGAAGATTTGGGCTTATCACAATATTAGAAAAATAAGATATTGTGTTAAGGGTATTTAACCTGATTACCTTGGATAGATTTATGTTAGCGTTCAAGAGGTGAAAGAGCTAGAGCAAGAGGTTTGTTCTTGTCAGCTTAAGGAAGACGAGTGACTTGTTAGTGCAGCTCGTGCTTCTATTACGAGAGATTAGAAATTGGTCTGTCTCTAGTTGTGTGTGACTGAGAGTAATTCGGATTAAACAGATCTAGGAAGATTGTTTAACAGATTTCTAATATACAAGAAAGCGTTCTTGGTATTTCGTGTTTGTGTTCCTGTTTCTGGTGATCTCTGAACTTTCACGTACCAATAATTCAAAATAGAACCAGGCAGTAGTGTAGTATAGTGGTACAAGTTGATGTTGATGTTGTTTGCTTTGGCGAAAATAAAGTTAAATCTTAAATTTCATTAGAAAATTTAAGATCAGAGTAATCGTCGTTATTGTCTCTTTATGAATTAGTTGAATTTTGGCTCATACAAGCCTCAACCAATCATTTTTATATGTTACCAACAATTCAAAAATAGCAATGCTTGTGGTATCTTGGTGGTAGAAGTTGTTTTGGGATAACACGTAAATCCATTAGTCATAAATTATTATTGTTATCAAGAATTAAGCTACTCTTTTTGGCCAGATGAAAACAAGACTGTGTCTTAAACTTTGTTAAAAATCGAGATTAGATTAGATTTCAAAATCTTCAGTTAACGAAGAACATTTCAAAATAACTAATAAATTAAAATAAATTTCAGATTCAGATTATGGAATGGGAGAAAAAAGGCAATTGAAGGGCGGAAACAAGGGATAAGAAGGAAGCTAGTCCACTGAAAGTTGGAGCAAATGGACAAAAGAATGTTATGATTATTCTTCTAAAATAAAACCTTTGAGAGAATATATGCGATTTGTGAATGAAACTTGTCATCATGATCAAAAGGAATCAAATAAAATAATTTTAAATGTAAAAATAGAAAAACTCACCAATAATTAAGCAAAAGTTTCGAAAGTGAAGTGGGCACAAAAGTGTATATCTTTGGTTACAATCAAAGAATCCAACACAAAATCAAAGTTCTCAAGATGCTCCATATAGCATATATAACCTCCTTTTTCTTAAGAGCCAATAATTCCTTATAAGATAAATAAAACATATTATTCTATTTGCTAACAAATTTTGGTTTTCCTCCTTTTGGGACCATTGACACACAATCTCTTTGAAGCTCCAACATACAATGAGGCTAATGTCTAAAGTAATTGTAAACTTTTCTAGCCGAGTCACTTCAATCTATTCCAATCTTGAAATTTTGTTTTAAGCATGAAAGTCACTGATTTTGATGATTTTTTTCCTTGAAATTCTAACATTTGTTACTTGTAAGAAAGATAAATGATTATTTAAATCATTTAAACATAAGAGTATTTTGAGTAATTTAGGAGGGGTCGCTGACCAACTCAAATCATAAGTTATAAATTGAGATCTGCAGAAGTTAAGTGGAATCTACTAGCCAATAACCAAACATGTCAAATGAAAAATAATTTATATATTTACGACAAGTTTATATATTAACGGTAACAACTAGATTACAGTTAACTGGTTCAAATTTAAAGTGTTTTGCAACTAACCATTAACATTATGTCCCCTAGGCCCCAACCAATTTGAGTTTTTAATGTTCAGATTGTATTGAATAAGCTTTAAATTTTACTACACGTACGTTTGCCAGATAGCAATGTGCTTAATAAGCAAATAGGAAAATTTCAAAGAATTTTTTTTTAGAAACTAAAAATAGGAAACCTTCGGAATGGCAACTAAATACATATCGTTGGAAACAACCATTTCATTACTCAGCAAAACGAAAAAGAAAAGAAAACAAATTTAATTAATGGTTTTCAATAGCACTTTCACAAATGTATCATTGTCGTTTTCATGAGCTTTAAATCAAATTATTTTTTACTAACATTCTATTTCAGATGTTCTGAAGCATCTGAGTATATTTGGACTGAACAAGCTTCGTATCCTTGAAAACTCAAACAATCATAATTTTAACTATCATGTGATTCGATTGAGAAGATCATATAACGTGAAATAAACATGAAATGGTCACTGGTCAGAAACATAAATATTTGTCTTACAGAATCCACCATAATTAATGTATCTTCATTACTTGGATAGAAAACCGGAAAAAAAAATTTTGTTTAATAAACATGGGCAAAATATCTTTTGACTATAATGAGATGCGAGAAAGTGGTTGATACATAATCAGATGCGCAGACATGGCCAGTGGCCACATAACGAGAAGAATACACATGCATCATACAACAGTTGAATTACAAATCTACATATATATAAACAAGAATGATACTATATATTATAAATTTATAACAAGAACAAAAGTAGGTCTAGTGGTGCCAATCTGTATATAGTTGTAACTGTCCCATATTTTGTGTACTGCCTCGGTGAATATATTAGACATGGATGTGGTGTGAGTTTTAATCCAATGGAATCCAACTGTAAACGCATAACAAATATATTAGTATAGTTATAGATCATCAAGGAATTCGATGGTTATATTTTAAACAGTAAACTTTTAAATCAAAGTAAAATTGTTACAAAAGGACTATTGTGACATTTTATCGGTGATATGTAATAAAGAAAATAGCAAATAAAGAAAACAAAATTAAAGGTCAAATTTATTAGCAATTGGTAAGGGTGTTAGTGTGAGGTTTTGGTGCCTCTTGGGCCATCCGGGACTGGGCTGGTTAATGGGCTTCGACTTAGACCTGAAAGATAAAACAAGATGGGCTTAGTCTTGTGTAATAAGGAGTCCAAGTTCTAATAGGAAACAAGATCAGATGCATATGACGGTGGATTGATAAATCCTTCTCCAATTAGAACTAGCACAAATCAGGTTGTATAAATATAGGTCTCATCT
>NC_027754.1:2449329-2470773 GCF_000695525.1 Brassica oleracea var. oleracea | reverse complement strand
TTAGCCGAAGCTTTTAAAGAAGCATTATGGCTTAAGGGATTTGGTAGTGAATTAGGATTCAAGCAAGATGATGTGAGAGTGTTTTCAGATTCACAGAGTGCTATACATTTAGCTAAGAATGGAGGATTCCATGAAAGGACTAAGCATATAGATACTAGACTACACTTTATGAGAGACGTAATTGAGGCTGGCAACGTTACGGTTCACAAGATTCACACATCTATCAACCCTGCAGATTTTCTAACTAAGTGTGTACCTGGACAGAAGTTCGAGACATGCTTGGAGATCCTCAAGGTTCTGCCTTAGAAGGTCTCGCGTGGCTGCAGGTGACAATGCTGTCGAGTTGATCACCTCGCGGAAAGGCCACAAAAGGAAAAATATCAGTTTCAGGAAAAGTAAACTGATGGTTCGACAGGGTTATTAAAAAAAAAAAAAAGGCTCAGGAAGAAGATGAATTTGAGTGTAGAAGATTACCTTTGAAGAATGATGGGTGTAGACGGAAGCTGTCTATGCAAGGAATCTAAAAAAAAAAAAAAAAATTCAGGAAATACTAGTCAAAGAATTTTTATGCAGAGGTTAAGCTTCAAACAGAAGCTGGAAAATCATTATAAAGAGAAGAGTCAGAAGCTCTACCTGAAGACGTGGGGTTGTAGCAAGGAAACGCCTGCAACACGGTTGTGAACAAAAGTTATTAATTCACAAGTTCAAAGCTCTTGAAAGAATTGAAGAAACAATTCAATTTAATTACCTAGTGGAAGTGAAATGGTGAAGAGACGTCAACACCATGAGCAGGTTTTCTTTAAGAGAGCATGAAGACACGGATGTCTACAGGAAGAAGAAAAAGTCAAAACAAAAGGAGTTACCTTTTGAAATTTGACGTGTCTGATTTGGTCCGTATGAAGGTCGTGTGGTGTAGGATTCACCGGAAGAACACGAAGACTCAAGGGATTTTTTATTGATTTCATCAAGGGACAAGCTGGAAAGAAATTGAAATCAAAGGTTAAGGTTTGGTCGATGTCTAAGGAAAAAGACATGAGAAGAGCAAACGGAACCTGGATTTTCAAGGGTGAAGGCGGTGAGAGCAATCGCCGGTGAAGACGAGCGGCGGTGAAGTCGGGATCTTGTCTTGGTCACGGGGAATCGAAGAAGAGAGAGGTTACAGCCGGAGCGAGATAAAGAGGAGCAAGGATCGGAGAGAAGCATGCATCTCAGGTGACGACGGCGTCGAGGAACAAACGATCGTCGGAGAAGACGAAGCGGTGAGCTCGTCGAAGCTTCTGGTCGCCAAAGAAGAAAAAGGAGAGAGACGGAGAAGTCGATGAGTGAGGCCAAAGAGTCAAGGTGGAGAATGTGAGGTTTTGGTGCCTCTTGGGCCATCCGGGACTGGGCTGGTTAATGGGCTTCGACTTAAACCTGAAAGATAAAACAAGATGGGCTTAGTCTTGTGTAATAAGGAGTCCAAGTTCTAATAGGAAACAAGATCAGATGCATATGACGGTGGATTGATAAATCCTTCTCCAATTAGAACTAGCACAAATCAGGTTGTATAAATATAGGTCTCATCTCTTCCTTGTAATACACAGAAACATAAATACTCTCTAAAGCATAGAACACGCAACTAGTGCGAAGCTTGTAACGTTTTCGATTCATAGTGATATAGAGTTTGTCTCCGGTTTGGAGAGGACTCGCCCAACATATTGTTGTGTCGATTTACTTGTTACAAGAAGCAGCCAAGGTCGATTCTTTACAGTTAGGTTTTCAAAGTAATTGTATTTGATATCATATGTTAATGGTTTTGTGTTTTAGAACATAAAGCATGATTTTATAATCTCTGTACTATCGTGATTGTAATTACTGCGTATAACAAATCAATTAACTCGACATCTCACTATATGTATTAATTTAGCTAAATTCTGATAGGGCTCACTATACTCAACAACTCGACTTTTGCGGGTTAAAATCTCACCTCACAAAATACTAGCTCAAGTTATAAGTTGCAGCAATATGTAGGTTTAAACTTACTTAGATCATATTTACAAAGTACACTAAAGAAATTATGAAATAAGAACAAGTAAAGAGTAAGAACATATGATAAACAAAAATCATAAATGAAGCACTAGACCTTGATCCGCACAACTGCGTGGGTGTTTGCTTTCATTTTTATATACTGAATTTTTTTTCTACATCGTTAATAGTAAATATTCTTAATATTACCAATATTTCCAAAACTGAACTTATATATAAGAAAACATTATACCAATAATTATGAATATATTATTTTATATTTTATTTATACGTTATATAAATTGATTATGATATGTGGTTTTCACTTTATTATTTATTACTAATAAATATCGGAAAACATTTAATACGTTAATACGAAATATATCAGGAAATCTATTGGAAATTTTATTTTGGTTAAGAATCGATTAAGGAAATTGGTAATTTTAGGAAAAGAAAAACATACTTAAATATATGTTCAATAAATATCTCAATAGCATGTCATTTTAAAGAAGTGGTAAAACTAAGGGGTAAACTAATTTTGTACTCCCCTTTTAATAGATTAGATGTTTTTATGATCACTTATTTTTTTCAACCAAAAAATCTACTAAGACATAATGGAGAGAAAATATCAAGTTTAAATAGATATCATAATGGAAACTAATAGAAATAAGGAGAAATTGCCAAAAATGACTCACAACTTGATTTTGAATATAAAAGTGTACCTCAAATTCAATCAAATGCAAAATTAACCTAAAAGACTAGTGAAATTACAACAACCTCCTTATGACCAAACAAAGACATGTATTGAGTTTTACCATTATAACCCTCCGCGTGAGAAGACTTACAAGACTTCTTTGTAAGTCTTCTTGTTCAGTAGATCTTTAAAATAATTTAAATTTTTGTAAAAAAAATATTTTGATGGGGAAAAAATTAAAATAATGTAATAACAAACATTTATAAATGATGTAAATTTAATTTTACTAAAATTGAATTATTTTCAACATAGGTGAGTGAATGTCGATAATTCATGATAGTCTTTGGATATGTATTATTGTGTGTTTTATATATTAGATTATAAAAAGCTATAGATTCAACCTAATGTGACTGTTTTGTTTATTATTATATTTAAGCATAAAAATATATTTTTGAAGTTTTTCTCTTTTTTTTGAAACGATTTGAATGTTTTTGAATTTGCAGGTATTTCAGATCTGAGACTGGCTTTGAAAGACTTCTCAGAAGACTTTCGGAAGACTCCTCGAAAGACTTCTAGGCAAGTCTTCTAATGCATTTTATGCTATAATACTTCCCACGAAGTCTTCTGCCCAAAGTGGTAAATTTTTTGGATATGTACTTTGTGTGTTTTCTATATTAGATTCTAAAAAGTTATAGATTCAACCTACTGTGACTGTTTTGTTTATTATTAAGCTTAAAAAATATTTTTTGAAATTTCTCTGTTTTGATGTCATTTGAATGCTTTTGAATATGCAATTTTTTCAGATCTAAGTCAGACTTTGGAAGACTTCTCACAAGAATCTTGGAAGACTCTTGAGAAGTCTTCTACTGCATTTTATGCTAGAAGACGTCGCATGAAGTTTTCAGGAAGTTTTCAGGAGTTTTCTGCTCAAAGTGATACAAATTTTGGATATATATTTTATGTATTTTATATATTAGATTCTATAAATTATTTATTCAACCTAATGTAATTGTTTTGTTTATTATTTAAGCATAAAAAATTATTTTTGAATCTTTCTCTGTTTTAAAGCCTTTTGAATGCTTTTGAATATGCAGATATTTTCAGATCTGAGTCAGACTTTGGAGGACTTCTCAGAAAACTCTTGGAAGACTCTCGGAAGACTCTTGGAAGACTCTCGGAAGACTCTTGGAAGGCTTCCGAGAGTCTTCTAATGTAATTTATGCTAGAAGACCTCCCACGAAGTTTTCGGGAAGTCTTCCGAAGTCTTCTGCCCAAAGTGGTACATAGGAATGATGTCAAGTGGAGTCCAAGCTTATCTATGTTGAGGAATTATATCTAGATCCATGTTTAATAGTTTTGTTTATGCTATGTTTTATGATTTTTATGTGTACTATTTTAGTTGTGAATTCTTTTGTTAATCAAAAGAATTTGGTAAATATGTTCATGTTTTGTCAAAAGTACTTGATATTATTGAAGTTCTTGATACAACATACCAAGAATTTTTTTAACCATTCTATCCACTCATAACAAAACACAACAACACTTGATAAAAAAAAAAAAAAACAAAACACAACAACACAAAAACTTAGTCAAATTTATTAAAACTAAGAGAGAAGACTTCACAAGAAAAGTTAATCAAATTCACAAAAGATCAAACTTGAATTTTAAGTGAAAATTAAAATTTTAAATCTCATGTGATTTAAAAAGTATATATTATGATCTAAAAAGACACATTAAACCACACTTAAACTAAGAGAAAAGACTTGTCAATGTCGCAAGAAGTCTACCTGGGATATTTTTGCAATTAACTATATTTGACTTTTTCAGAGAAGAGAAGTCTTCTCTCGTAACCAAAGGTTTGACCAAAACCTGGAATAAAATTTGAGAAGACTTCTAAAATTGGAAAATAAAATTTGTAATTGACTATATTTGACCAAAACCTAGGTTACTTTAGCAATTGAAAAATAATAGTAAAATATTTAATATTAATGAGAAAACTTCTATAGAAGTTTTTCCCGAGAAGACTTCCCGAGAAGTCTTCTATAAAAAGTTATTTCTAACAAACTTCAGTCAATTGCAAAACTAACATGTTTATCCGAGAAGACTTCTAGAGAAGTCTTCTCTAGGATTTTTCTGTTTTTTTCTTAATAAAGGAAAGTTAGAAGACTTCTACGGAAGTCTTCTTGATGGAGAACACATCTAGCGAAGTCTTCTGAAAGTCTTCCCGAAGACTTCTGAAAGTCTTTGCGAACAGATCTGAAAGAAAAAAAATGATTTCATACCTTGAATCTGTGAGATGACTTGCTTAGCTTCTCCAAGCGCCAAAAACTTCACTACAAAAGCTACCAAATCGTTAATAACCACGAATCATGAGCTTCAATGTCTCTATGAACCTTACAAAGCTTGGAATAAAAATCTTGGTTTTTTGGATGAATTTGAAGAGAGAATGAAAGAGATGTAATTTGTGTGCATAAGTAATGAGATATGAAGAATAAAAATCGAAACTTTGGCTTCAAATTGGTTGTTCATGGTGGTTAGTGTATTGATGGCAATGACAATATTGTAAATAATTGGTAAAGATGGGGATGATAAGGTGAAAGACTCATTTTCGAAAAAAGAAAGAAACAAAAATGTAATGGCATTTTTGTGAATAACTCGAACTTCTAGGGTGAATAGGGAAAAAAAAGTTTCAAAAAAAACATGAGTTATTTTTGTGTTTGACTTGAAATTTTAGGTCATATTTGAAAAAAGCCTAGAAACTCTTTCGATCCAAAAAGAAAATTTAATATACTCCTTAGGATTGTGAATTTGACGTTTGTGTTGCCAGAGAGGCTAAAAACATGTGTATACATATATTCTTGGGTAATGGTTCGTTTGGGACCCGAAGATACAACGAAACTCATTTCAATGAGAATCAAGATTTTGGAGTGCTTAACGTACATCACTTATATACGGTGAGTCAGTGACTATTCCCATAGTTGAAGAATTCAAAGAACGGTATAATCTCTCTATGAGATTACTCGTATGTGGTATCTTTGAAGTTTCCTTTTACTTGTTATCAAACTTGGCTAAGTTTGTGTAACTATGTTTCTATGACATTGTATAAAAAGGTTCCTTTAGAACATCACATCTAGTTTTTGATGTTGCTCTTATTTTTGTAATCAGCTAAGGTTATAAATGAAATTTGGTGTGTTTAAGAAAGAAAAAAATATAGCTTTCTAAGTTGGCAATGGTTAATGAAAGGACATACGAAATTCCATAAGTTGGTGCAAATCTTAGTCTATTTGTGGCCAAACTCTTGGACTTGTGGACAATGCCTATTCATGCCACGGCCAGGAGAGGATCGATTTCTCTTCATTTCATGTCCTAGCTGAGGCTGGGGATTTATATCACCTTTGACTTCTTTTGAGAACGAGACAAACTTGTCTTCACTAAATCGGATGTATATCTTCTACCACATATAGTCAAATAACTTCACTCTATTATTTATTTATTTGAATATATGTGGTAGAAGATATAAATCCGATTTAGTGGAGACGTATTTTTCCCCGGCTGAAACTACCGCCACCTGGATTCAGTTCGTACATGGATAGACTATTTACAATGTTTGGGTTTCCGATAAAAAGGTGAAACCAACTTCACTCTACTCGCATATAAAAATTAAGTCAAGTGATTGATTTCTACTAAACTTCGTCTAAAAGCCTGATCGAAGGGGGCCGCTTACAAATTGGATAATTGGTACATCAGATATCTCATGCTGCTGAAAATTGCACTCATTTTTCTTTATCAATCTGAGGTGGGATAGTGAGATTCAGATCTTTGAAAGCTCCATAATAAATTAAACTTTTAAGTATTGCTAGACCAATTTGCTTCATCTTTCTTCTAGACTTTAGGCTTGGTTTTGGGTGTTGACCTAGCTTTCGGTTTGGTTTTGGGTACAGCGTTAGGTGAAGCGACCTTCAAACTCGTTTGCTCCACATCTATAAGAAAAGTTTGTGCATCTGTTATCTTTATCTCCAAATCGCAAACTCAAACAAATCAACAATATCTTTTTTTTTAACATCATCTTTTACATGCTTCTTCAGTTTATTTTGATTTCTTCTTAGTCCTTGAGTTATAAGATTTGGTACGTCTTGTTTTCTAATTATCAAAGTTGTATCTACATCACTTTGACTAGTGAAGATAAGCTTGATATATCTATATGTTGTTCCATATGGATTGATATATAAGGATTGAAATTTGTTAAATGATTTCCCAATTTAAGGTCGATTAAAAATTAATCTCTCTTATTAAAACAAAAACATTCCCTATGACCCAACCTTCTTTTTGTAGGATTATAAAATAAATACACCATCTATTATAAAGTAATTATGGAAAAAATATTATACAACTATCTATGTTTCCAGAAAACACAATAATTAATTATCTCCAAACAGTATAAAACATTAGGTCTCATTATTTTTGCAGATTTTGATACTAAAAATAATTTCAATCAATATCAAATCAGTTAAACTAATGGATTATTTTATTTATATATTTTGTAAATAAAAAATAAATTAATTTTAATTTAAATAAACTTTGATATTAAATTAAGTATTGTATATAAATAAAATACAACAAAATGACATCAAATAAATTTTATAATAAGCATTTATCAAAATATATCATATACTAAGCAAATGAAATACTGAGATTTATTAAAAATTCATAACGAAAAGAGTCGTAATAACTAAAAACTAAATTATATAATACCTTATACATATATTATTATCTGAAGATACATAAAAAATGACAACATTGTACAATAAATATAATAACAGAAATAGTTATGAAAATGTTCAAAATATATATTATCTGAAGATAAAATGTTTAACACTAATTATAAACATAAAAAAATAAATTGATTGTAAAATGAAATAAATTATTAGCAGGATAAATTACACAAAAGAATTATAATAATGTTAATTACGCCACATAAAATTAATATTATGCAACTATAATCTCTCTTAACACTAAATAACATTCAATTAATTAAAAACATTCAATTAATTTGTAAAATTTATTTACTTAATTTAAAATAAAATATGCATTGTAGTGAGGATCATGATCTAGTTTGATTGTTAAAGTACATCCATGTCTTAAATTATAAATAGAATCGTAACTGTGAGCCTATGTTATATTTTCAAAAAAAAACTATGAGCCTATGTTATATAGGCATCAGTTGACAAAAGTACACAAGCCCAAAGGTCTGGTAGTAGTTAGTAGTTACCAACATTTGGAGCAAATTCTAGTGTAAGCTTTTATGATCATTAATAGGTAAAAAATGCCTTATTATATTTAGATCCTGGAAATTTTAAAAATAAAAATAGATCCTGAAAAATACAAAAATGTTTATTTAGAAATTCAAATAAAAATCAGAAACTGAAAAAGATTTACATTGAAACTTAAACAAAATGAAAATAAAACTTAAGTAGCATGATTTCCTCAAAATTTAACAACACTCACTTCCTAACGTTTTCCTAGTGTTTTAAAAGATTTTTACGTGATGTTTTGTTGACGACTTTACATGCATGTTATAATGGTATTATCAATCTCTATTATAATAATTTATTATTTAATACTTTATTCATAATTTTGCCATTTTAGCTAAGGTGTCAGCACTACATGCCTTTTCAACTCACATTTAAAACCAACCTTTCTTTACTAGATATATTACAAAAATACCATTGGTTTCACTAATCTCTATTATAATAATCCCTTATACATTAAAAGATGAGCATTACGACTTTTTAGATAGCCACTTGTCATCACCACAATGATTGTTAGAATCATTAGAAAAATATGTTGGTCCATGTAAATATATAATAAGCTTTTAATTAAACTAACTCTAATTAATTATTAAATATCATCTATTATTTTCTTAAATAAAAACTACGAAATTTCCTAATGTGGTTAAAGTATATATGATCAATTAATGATTTTAAATAATAAAAATTTCATGCAAATTAGTGCACCCTCATTTTTGTTTACCTTTAAATTATTGAAATAAATTAAACAATCACATTAGCCATATAATAAAAATTTAGATTTTTCATATATATTATATTTAGATTTTTTTTTAAAACTCACATTAATTTTTTTATGATCCATGGTTTAAAATGATTTTTATGACAAAAAACAAATGATTACAAAATAATATAAGTAGAAAGTTTAATTTAACAAATATCAAGATTAAAAGATATATATATATCTTTTAAATTAAACTATATACCATAGAAAATACATAAATATTTTAATTTTGAAATTTGCTTTGAATTTTTTTTATAAAAGTTTTGAACCAATACTGACAACCTAATATTTAAAAATTAAAATTTTCATTAAATGTTTTTCAAAATTATAAATTACTAAGACTTTCAAACATCGCAAAGTGGAATTTTTGTTATCAGTGATATAAAGTTTTTGTTATAAAAAGTACAAATCATCAAAAAAACAAATGAGTAGAAGGCATCATTTAAAATATATCAATATTAAAAAAAATATACTATATATCTATGTATATATTATTTAAATTTAATTATATACAATAAAAAATAGAAAACATAATTGTTTGGATTAATAAAATTTATTTACGTATCCGCACCAATTTAATTATATACGTAATAGTTAATAACTTTTTATATATCCAATATATATATATATTATTTTATAATATATAGAAGTACATATAATGCGTAAAAATAACTCAAATATACAATGTTCATTTCGCGCAAGGCGCATATCTTAACCTAATCTCTATTATAATAACTGAGAAGCATATTTAAAAACTAACCTTTATTTAATACTTTATTCACAACTTTTCTATTTTAGTTTAGGTGTCATCACCTTTATTTACCAACTTTTTCATTTCCTTCTCGACTCACATTTAAAACCACCTTTTTTTTACTAGACATATTACAAAAATTGCCATTGGTTTCACTAAATAGATATTACAATGTTATACAATATATAGTTCGAAATATAGAAAACATTTACTAACAATTGGAAATAACTACCAAATTGTGGACCCCTCTCATTATATTCCTTCACGTTTCTAATACTAGCATTGGAAACATCTAATCTATTAAAATAGGAGTACAAAAAGAAAATAACCTTCAGTTTTCCTGAATAATTACATACCTATGCCACTGTTTTTAAACTCAATCGTTTTATGTTCATACCATATCAATTATTTTGCTTTTTATCAAACCATATTTGACGTTCCATAGCCCACAACTTTCGGGGTGTGGTTTGGAATAAAATCAAAAGTTTTGGGCTTATTATACATCATGACCCAGATCATAATGACAACTTATAGTATTCAAAATCAAATCGGGCTTAATGGTTGGTTGATTTACATCATAGCAACTAGGCCTGGGCAAAATAATCGGAACCGAAGAACCGAACCGGAACCGAACCAAAATACCCGAAACCGGAACCGGACTAATACCCTCAAATACCCGAACGGTTCCTATATTTTTATATCCGAAATAACAGAACCGAACCGGAACCGAACCGAGAACCGAACGGGTACCCGAATATATAAAAATATTAATTATATATACATATAACATCACTAAATATATATTTTTAATTTAAAATTCTATTAAAAGTATATGAAAATAGTTGAGGATAACTAAATTATTATAAAGTATCCAAACTACCCGAAAGTATCCGAAACTATCCAGATAGTTTTATCCGAAATATCCAAAGTAATACGAAATATCCAAATTTTTTATCTAAATCATCCTAATTATTTGATATTTTACCCTAAATAACCGATATTTTATCCAAATTATCATCAAAATAATATGTTATATAATATATTCGTCAATTAGTAATTTTTAATTACATTAAATATTTTTGACGTGTTTATTTATAAACTTAAAAAAAATTAGTATGTTTATTTATATTAAAAAATCTCTCTTTTCAAAATAAAATATTTTATGTTAAATTCACTCCTGTTTTAATAAAATAGATTTTTTAAATATACACATATGGGCTTGAATTATTGGAAAAGATTCATTACGATGTACCAAATTTTTCACAAAAAATGGCTCAATTTAGTAATATTAATTAGGTTTTCTAAATACAATTTTTAAAAATCTATTCTTTTTTTTTTACATTCTTCTTATTTTTGAATGTTGTTTTTTTTTAACTTGGTTTTATTATTTTATTGGTCTTTCTAAATAATGTATTTGTTTTTAAAATCTCAATACAAAATTTAAATTTTATATTTGACTTTTAAGCAAAATATTTATAATATAATTTAATAAAACCACAAGTATACTTAAATCTCTAATAGTTTTTTATACCAAATAAACTAAATAAAAGCACAATAAAAGAAAACCACAATCTCATAATTTTATACATTAAGGGTCTAAATGGTGATCATTATAGGAACATTAGGAATGAGAAGGAAAAAAATGCAGAGGAATAAAATTATAGGAATAAAAGAAAAAATTATTCCTGGAAAATGGTAAAAAAAAAATAGAAATAGTAAAAAATGCATTATTCCGTTTCATTTATTGGTCACCAGTTGGACCCTAAGACTAATAACATTGCCAAGACGAACCAATGTCAAACATTAAAACATATGAAACTATAACATAATGAGTATAAAAACATATGATTACGAAGAACAAACACCCGCGCGGGCGCGCGGGTCAAAAACTAGTTTTCTTATAAATGGAAACATTTACTAATATTGTTCACCTATAGGTAATAGCCAGTACATTATTCATATTTATTTTTTGTAAAACCATGACTAAGAAAATATACTTTTATTCATCTCTATGACATATAGATAATTTCCTATTTAACCCGTTCTGGATTAAAAATACTTGATATTTCCACCCCATGGCTGAATGTTGGTTCTGCAAACCTAAAACTCCATGGCATGTACTAATAATATAAGAAAGAAAAAGAAAATCAGGAAATGAGTTTTATAGCTGAAGAATTTTAAAAAAAAAAAAAATATGTAGTCGTATAGATTATAAGTACTTCTCCCTACCCGTAATCAACTTCAAATAATCCTTTTATCATTACTAATTCACAAAAGAAAGAAGGAATGAACTTTAATTGGGTTTTCTATGTAATTTTATTGATTAATAAACACAGATTTAGTTATAAAACCAAAAAGAAGGAATGAACTATAATTGTTAAAATAACTATAATTGTTTTTTGTTATGTAGATCTTTGTAATATTGAAATCTTGCATATAAAATAATATCGTTTATACATTTTGCATATAAGCAATCTTAAGTTTTCTAATATAAATTTCTAGATGATTTATTAAATAGTTGGTAACTAATGAATATTTACCTTGGTGTACAAACAATATAGTTCACAGAAATTTATTCTAGTTATTAAATTAATGTAATGGATAAGAGACAAACAATATATATCACAAAAACTTTTACATATCTCTGATCCACTAATGTAATGCATATGTAAGTGCCCAAATATGAATTAAAAACTGATGGTTTAATTTTATATTGTAAAAATAAAATTTCTACTTTGTTTTACAATTGTAACATTAATATTTTACGGATATCTCATCCCGTGCAAGGTACGATTCTCCATCCAGTTATCATATTAAAATAATTGTATATACTTGTACTCTTGGAACATTTGATTTGCTAAAGTTGTACTCTTCCAACATATTGTAAGGTAAAGTAAATTCAGCTACCACAAGTATGATCTGTTGTTATTTTACATAGTATATATTTACACTTGTGAAAAACTAAGTAATTCAAAGTTAACAAGATAGTTTCTGTAACATACACAAAATAACTTTTAAAACAAAAGTAAATGCAATAACTTAAAAATCAATTAATCACATATTTACAGCAATTAATAGATCTAAATATAATTTTAAATATTTAAATAATTAAGTAATTTTAAGTTTAGTCAAAAAAATATTTTTTATTTATTAAGATATATTAAAAATTAGTTTGACGGAATATATTAAGTAAATATATTTTCAATTATAGTATTTTCTAAGAATTTTAATAATAATTATGTACATGGTTTACATTTATAGTATGTAATCAAAATTTTTAATTATCTTATTTTAAGAATATAAGTTTATTGTATGTAGACAAACTTTGTATTATTTTGGTTAAGAATATTTTTTAAATAAAAATTTTTATTGTAATAATGTACATGTCATAATAAGATAGAAGTCGTGTCGCATTTTTTACTAAGTTGTATCATCATTATGATATATAAGTAAAAGTTAATAATATTTAAGAAATATTTGGATATATCAGAACTTAGTTGTCAGTTCTTTTTTGGTCAAAACATCAATTATGGATTATAATATAACAAGTCTAGATAAAGTGGACGCTTTAATATAGTTACATAGGTTTTATGACGTAGGGATGTATTCAATCTAAAATTTGAGGTGATTTGATTTTTAATGAGATTTTAAATGATTTCACTGAATTGCAGAGATTAAAAAGATTTTTGTTAAACCACCTTAGAATATAACCTAAAACCATGTGATTTAAGTTTTAAATTTTTTAGCTAAAAAACTTCACCCAAACACTTTAAAATCACTTGAAAACTTTAAAACTCTACAACTTAAAATATTTTCAATAACACTAGATTTGAGAGTAGTTTATAAAATATCAAGTTTAATAACACTGGATTTTAAATGAGATTTTAAAATTCATATTTGAATAACAGTGGATTTGTTATTTTGTTGCAAATGACCTAAAACTCCCAATTGAATACACCCCCTCCCCCGCCATTCAGATATTTATACAAAAATATTGAATTACTTTAGTTTTTCACGGTTCGAAGTCTGGATACGATTACCTGTTTATGTTATTAAAAAATATTAAACATTCAAAATTACCTATATAAAAACTCAAAAACCAAAAAAAATAAAGAATCTTTTACATCTAGAGGCACTTTCTCACATTCAAATTACACTACAAGACACTTATCACTTGAGACGCACTTTCTTTTGTCAAAAAGACTCTTATGACCCTAAACTAAAGAGAATCTCTCTCCTATTCTTATTTCATTTTATTATTTTTCTTATTCTACTTTGTGTATTTATTTACTTTTATCTCAAGTTCTAAAATATATTAAACAAAAATAATTGTCATAATAAACTATATATAAAATTCTCTATCTTTTAAGATCCATGTTCGTATATATATTATATATATTAATGTGTAAACAAAATGTGGACGTGGACACGAAAGCGTGGATAACAGAATTATAAATTAGTTGTGGACATGAACATCTTAACAAAATTATAAACTAGTTGTGTACATAGACAATATTCATTCGATTTCATTCATCATCTCGGGATCTAAATTCAATTCTAATCAAAATTGCATCCATCCACATCATGACAAAGCGCAAATTCCTTAGATCAGAAATCTCTGACATGCAAGATCTATTACTCTCCGACAAAAGGTAAACGCTTCTTCGATTTTTCTCTCCGCTCATACTCACAATATCATCTCTTTCTCATCTTGATTGAAGTTTAACTTCAGATAATTTATCAATTGATCTGAAGAAGCCAAGTGTTTGTATTGGAGATAACAGAGTCCGTGTCCACGTTTTATGGTATAATTTTAGTAACATGAGTCCATCTCCACGTATTGTTGTATAGTTTTATAGAATAATACAGAGAATTTGTCCACTTATCTACTATAAACACATTAACATCACATATCCACACATTATTCATCACTCATCCACACATCACCCGTCCACAAATCACCCAACCACACATCACTCGTCCACAAATCACCCATCCACAACTGTCATTTCCATTAAGGGCAAAATTGTCTACAATCTGTTGCTGACCCACAACAAAGTGTGTCACATGTAAGAAATGTCTATAGGTGTAATAGAAAGTCAAAAAGTGTCTCTTAGTGTAATCAACTCAAAAATAAATGATATACAACATATAAATTTGAAAATTTTGATCAAAGATTGATTTCAGCTTTGGTAGAATCTTTTTTTAGATACTTATTTTATACGCATTATGATTTTTCAGTACTTTTGAATATTTGTTTAGATTGATTTCAGCTTTGGTAGAATCTTTTTTTTTTAGTTTTTTTTTTTGGATTTTTCGGATATCGGTTAAAGTTTAGATTCGGTTTGGACAAAATAAAAAACACAATATATGGAACACAAAATCTATTCAAATATTTATGTCAAATTCAGTTAGGCACATGTTTATTTATAATACTAAATAATATATAATATAAATTTAACTATGATATTATCGTTATAACTTTCATGTATTCTCAAAATAATGATAAATTATCAGCTAAATCACTAAAATTAATAATTGAGCATAATATATGACTAAACCTAAAATTATGGGGAGCATGACAAATCAGTAAATTAAATTCTCAAATAATAGTATAGATATTTCATACAAATTTATTAATCTTTGATAATATTTATTATCAAATAAATTTATTTTATAAACTGGCTTATGAATGTTTATCTGCAGAAAAGAACCTTATGAAAACATATAAAAGTGTATTTAATAAATTGACAACAAACAATGGTATTTTTAGAAAATAATATCAAAATTTATTGTATTGATATTCAGTCAATTATATATATACATATATATTTTTTATGTATTTTGTATAACATTCAAATTTCACATGCATGTTCAGAACCAAATTGATGATCTTAATTATTGATTTGAATATAACTTATGTGTCTGAAAATTATATGGTTTATGTGTCTGAAACATATACACCTTAGATCGCATAAAAGATTTAGAAGTAATTTCTAGAATTGAAAAACAGGTGATCAATACTTGTATATAGTCTAATATTGATCGGGATTTATTGTTTATTGATGACTTTGCCATATTATAACATGAGTTTAAACGTAACTCGTTAATGCATGTATGAAGTTGTAAACAACAATAAAAACAGTTTCGTAGGGAGTTACTTTTCATCGGTTGTTCTACTCTGGTCTGTTACATTCGACGTCAAACAAAAAAAAACAGATGAACAAAACATATGGTAGTTAGAATTAATTCACAAATTTTACAAACAAATTATGGAGAGCGGTTTGAGTTTATAAAAGTTTCTGATTATTATGTTTTTCTTAGAGTATAGAATTTATCATTGTCAATCCATTGAACTTGGGCTTTATAATATCTTGTTATAGTTTTTCAAACATGAATAAATAATAAACACTCACGAAATATTAGCTTGAATAAGTTGCGCTGCATAAATACATATATACAGTATTGGTGTACATTTCATCCTATTATTGGATCTTATTGTTCTACAATTAAATATTTTGTATATATATATATATATATATATATATATATATATATTTTATATGTTCGTGAGTGTTTGGGTTGCATATACATGTGGAGAAGATTAAGGCTACACATATCATACGTTATGTGGTCTCTTTCATGAAGCCAAAAGATGGGACAAAAGAGCTTAGATTTTTTTTCTAATATTCAAAGTCTAAATTATGCCTTTCATCTCAATGACCCATATAAAGAAAAAAAAAATTGTCAAAAAATCTCAATGACCCATCTTCAACTTAGACTTAGTTCTATTTTTTTTTTTTTTTTGAGCAACAGACTTAGTTCTATTTTGCCCCATCTTTCTCTCCTAGTCCAACCTTTACACACACACACGCGCACATACACACACACAAAACACATACACGTATGTTATATATATATATATACTATCAAATGTGCTCTAATTTTATGTTAACTTGTCTTTAAATATGGTTCCCCCATAAAATAAACTAAAGTCAACGAAAGTTTGTAACAATTTTCTTTTCAACGCAAAACTAGCTTTGTCCTAAGTAATTAATTAGTTTCATACTTGATATGTTTTTGGTTGTATTATTTAGAACATGACCGTTGGTTAATTATAAAAGTGTTAACAGTTAAATTATTGTGTACGTTAACTTTTTACTTAAGTTGATAACCATCTTATTTTTAACTGATTTTGTGCCAGTTTTATTTTTATTAATTGGAAAAATAAAGTAGGTTGTCTCAAGTGGCTTCACATCACACATCACACTTCACGAGATTCAGTGGATTTAGATTTGTTATCTTAAAAATCACAGAAGCTGTAGGAGTACCACGGATCCACAGAGCTTTTCTTCTTTCTCTTCACGTCTGTGATTTTTAGAAGTGGAACGTGCAGGTGGCGAGCAGTGCCGTCCCGGTAATTTTGGTGGCCTAAAGCCAAAATAATCTTTTTGTTATATAAGATATCTTAAGTCATGATTTTTAAACAAAAAACATATATGTAAATCAGAAATGTGTTGTTACAAAAAAAAATCAGAAATGTGTTTGGACTCACGATAATAAAAAATGCAAAATTAGTTTGGAAACTACAGAAGCAATGGATTTTCTTTCAAATATAAGAGATCCAAACATCATTACACTATGTTATAGCAACGAAGCATTCAAAATGTGGCCTTTAGAATTCACTTTGTAATTTGTGGCCTAAAGCCTATGCTTCATGTGCCTTAAGGAAGGGACGGCCCTGGTGGCGAGGCATAATTGGATGTATCTGTCTGTCACCTACGTAAATGACAGATCCTTAAAAGCTTAGTTATTTAGTAGTAACGGTCCCGTTAAATTTCAGACGTCACGTCCCCGCACTAACACTTCCGAAATGGCATTTAAAACCCTAGCACGAGAATCAATGAAAATTGACGCTTGTTTTGCAATAAGTTATCAATATGTAACGGTCGTTAGATTCTCTAACAGTAAAATAAGGCTTTTAGTCGGTAAAATAAGTAAACTAAAATGAGATAAACTTTTGAGCAAAAAAAAAAAAATGAGATAAACTAAGCCAAAAAGTTATACTGATATCTACCGTTAGCAGTAGTAATGAAATAAAACAGTAAACCAGTTTTCTTCAATAGCAATTTTAATTTTAACATATATAAAATAAAATTTGGTACAGTGAAAATAACATGTTAAATAAGGAAAGTTAGGAAAACCCTAATTTCTCAAAAGTCTCGAATATCTGTTGAACCACAGGCCAAGCAATCAGAACACGAAATAAAGACGAGAAAAATAAGAAATCGAAAAGAGAACAAAATAGATCTTATTCCGAATCCGCGTTTGAGCGTTACAACAAGGTAAGAATCTGGGCTACGAGAGCTGTCGGCGAGATTCCTAGTTCTAAAACCCTAAGACTACAAGACCTAATTGAGTCGCAGCTCGAATAACAAAAACGGAAAGTTGCCTAAAATTGCTAATTTTGCTCTGAAAAAGTTATCCGTTTGTGCCTCTTGCCTAGGACTCCTTATATACTCATCCAAGGTCGGTTTTAGCTTTTCCCTTCATGCCCTTAAGCCGTCTTAAGTGAAAAATGGAGATATTCCATTTTTTCTGATCTTCATGTTTATCCGCGGAAACTTAACATTTTTCTGCAGAAACTTATCTTTTATTTTTTATTTTTATGAAATAAAAAAACATAAACCGTCATAGCATCTATGAGTTCATTCTTAAAGAATCGTAAGTGGGCTTCTAGTCGCGTTTTAGACATCGTTGGGCTGTCTTTCGACATGAAACATGTTCTCGCCATTTTTATCGTAAAGTTTCTACGCTAACTTTGATCGGAATGATGTGAGAAAGGATATGCGGTGTGAGAAGTGATATAGCTTTGGGACGTGGGAGCCAGCATTGAGGAACAGACGAGAATGCACGGATTTGGATCGTACCCGTTAATCGACTTCCGAGACAGTTCAGTCGCTACGTAGCGACCTGGTCCGCGCTGGATCGGTCGCTACGTAGCGACCGATCGAAAGGCTTGGTCGGTCACTACATAGAGACCGACTCGTTCGCGGGTCGGTCGCTACGTAGCGACCGACCGAGTGGCTTGGTCGGTCGCTACGTAACGACCGACCGAGTAGATTGGTCGGTCGCGACGTAGCGACCGACTCATTCGCGACGTAGCGACCGACTCATTCGCGACGTAGCGACCGACTCGTTCGCGGGTCGGCCGCTACGTAACGACCAACCGAGTGGCTTGGTTGGTCGCTACGTAGCGACCGGCTCGTTGGTCGCTATGTAGCGACCGGCTCGCTCGCGGACCGGTCGCTACGTGGCGACCTTGTCTGGATCTTTATCTGACGTTTCATGAACGTGTTCTCGGACTATTGGTGTTTAGTTTCGACGAATCAACCGAGATTAGTGCAAGATTTTACCGCAAAGTTCTTCGTAAAGATCTCTTTACGAAGATTTCTTTTCGTAAAGGCGTTCATGCTGATTTTTACGGATATTCGGATGTTAACTTCGTCGTGTCCGTTTTTGACCCCAACAGTTAGCCCCCCAGCCCGTTAGAATCGTGGATTACGATGAGATTCTAGCGTGCGGTTTGGCGAGTTAGGCAAGATAGGCGTATTGGACGAAGTTTATATCCGAAGATTCGCTTACCAAATGTTGATAAAGAAAGAAAAAAAAAACTTGTACGAAAAATATATATTATTTATATATATATTGAAATCTCATACTCATACCTCTATAAGTATTAAGTTTCCATCCTTCATTTTCTTCACCCCTCCTCTCTCTTTCCAAACTCTCCTTAGTTTTTATTTCAAGATGTCTTCCTCCCAAAACGACAAGAAGAATTCCGATGCTGAGATGGTTGAGGCCTCCTCCCAGGCGCCGGAGTCAACCCCTTCCGACAATGCTCCAGCCTGTGTCGCCGACTTCCTTTCTTTCCGAGAGAAGATGGCTCGCCATAAAGCTGAGAAGGAACCTATCCACTTTTGCGCCGCGCCTCCGTCTTCTTCTGCTCCGGTTGTCACTCCAACCGTCAATCCTATGGTTCAGGGTCCGCAAGATGCGGGGGAACAGTCCGGGACGGGCATTTTGTGTGTTTCGGATGCCTCGGCCCAGCCTTCTGGTTCATCTACAACTTCGATCGTGGTTGACGATAAGGAGAAGGTCACTGAATTGATGCCTCCGCCTCCAACCAGAAAGGAAATCGTCTTGGCGTTGCGTGCTCCCAGTGCTACTCCGGCTGCTCCAGTGAGGAGTCGGAAGAGGAGGTGTACGAAGGGCAATGATGGGGAGCCTTCGCATCTGGAGGGGTTGAGTCTGGCGTCGGGACTTCATGGAAAGGTTTGTCTATTTTTTTTTTTTGGTGTTTTATTCTCGACGCATTGGATTTTGCCCACCCCCATTTTGCTTCGCATCTCTAATTGTGGCTTCATCTTGCAGTTTGTATCGTTGATCGACGGGATGATAAACAATTGCAGTTCTGAGGCCAGTCGTCTTGCGAGAGAGCTTACAGAGACGCATGGCAAATTATCCGAGCTCGAAGCTATGATGAAAACGGTCGAGCATTCTCATTCCGCAAAGGTGTCCAAGCTCGAGGTTCAGATTGGCGAGCTCAAGAGGGAACTTGGGAAGACGGTGAGTTTTTTGATTAAAGAAAAGAACGCCAGGAAGACCAAGTCTTCGAAGGTACGTCGACTACAATGCCAGATTGAGAATGGCGAAGAATCGACGAACCGCGGATTCGAGGAGGCCAAGGGTGCTTTGCGCGTTGAGTTTCAGGCCCGTTTGACGAGGATCGCCGACTTTCTAAGCTCCCTTGAGTGCGTTTGTAGTAGGGATTTGGTCCTATCGAGCATTGATGGTGGGATGGCCGGGGTTCAGACGCTCAAAGGTGAGACCCCTTCATCTTTACAGGCCGAGGAGGCCAGGTTGTTTGCCTGCAAGGAGGATTTGGCGGCCGTGGACGGGAGTTTTGAACTCATCCTGGCTGACCTGAAATCCGAGTGCATCCTCCCGACATCCTTGGAAGTCCCTGAGGGGCAAGATCCTCTGGTTGGGGAAGGCGGAAATGGTGCGGCCCCAATTTTGGACGAGGCGATGGGTGAAGGAGAGGTCTAGATTCCCGAGTATGAACAAGGTTGCGGTCATGTTTAAGATTTTTTTTTTTAAATGTTTATGAATTAGTGCTTGCTCTGGCCTTGTATGGCCATGTTTATGTTTTGGGACTGGCCGCTTGTGGCTTTGAATCCCTGCCGCTTTGCGGTTTTTATGAATGGATGATCAGTTTGCGTTTATGTGAGTAAGTGGATAGTGCAGAAGGAAGCTTATGAGTTGTCATCTCATATCTTTCTCCAAAGTGGAATGCTATATTTGTGGTCCGTTTCGAGAATTTTCCGTAAAGTCCTAACTTCGTGGGATTTCTGAGGATGTTGAATATAAGCATGAAGGCATGCTTTCGGTTCTCGTATCTTTGATATCATACCTTGAGATGTTAAAGACCAGTGTGCTGAGTTTAGGGCAAGACCTAGGTTTACTTCTGGTTTTAGGGGGTGTGATGACTAATTCGACTTACGTATCATGTTACAGTTTCGACCTGATTTCGTACCGATTTAAAGTCCGCGATAGGTTCTCGGGTTATACGACTTGTCCGGTTGGAATCGAGCATCTCTCGAAGGACAATTTTTAAGTCTCCTTGAAGTGCTGACCAAAATTTCAGATTTCTTTTATAGCGCTATTATCCTTGTGTCGGATGTATGAGGGCCATCTTCGTGAGATGGCCTTGTCTGTTTAGGACGTTTAAAAGTTTGATGTGATCAGCAACGAACTTGGTGGTAGATACTACCGTTTGGATCTTCGCGAAGAGTACGTGTTTGAGGAGATGTTAGTGCGTATTTTTTTTTTAGACGAGGGTTTTGTTTTGTCGGATGGGAAG
>NC_027754.1:2444991-2449152 GCF_000695525.1 Brassica oleracea var. oleracea | reverse complement strand
CAAGTTCTTGGAATCTTCTCGCCTTGCATGTTGGCTATTTCGTAGGAACTTGGTCAGACAACTTTTATGATTTTGTAGGGTCCTTACCAGTTTGCTCCGAGTTTTCCTGCATTCCGTTCGACAGTATTTTGGAAAACTTTGTGCAGAACTAAATCCCCTTCGTTGAATCGGCGATTTCGAACGTTGGAGTTATAGTATTTTACGGCTGCGTGTTAATAATTTTGAATTCGGACGAGCGCTCGATCCTGGTGCTCGTTGATGAGGTCGAGATTGTCTAGGAGCATGGCGTTGTTGAGCTCTTCTTGTTCGGGCAATATCTTCTTCGGACGCCGGGGAATTCAACTTCTGCGGGAATCATGCATTCTGTCCCGTACACGAAGGTGAAAGGCGTTTCTCCCGTTGCTCGTCTTGGGGTCGTGCGATGTGACCAGATGACTCCCTCAAGTTCCTCTGCCCACCTGCCCTTTTTAGCGTCTAGGCATTTCTTAAGTCCGTCCAGAACGGTCTTATTGATTGTCTCGGCTTGACCGTTGCGTTGTGGATATCTGGGAGTTGATTTGTTTAAACGTATCTTCTACTCAGAATGCTTCAAATCGGGTGGAGATGAACTAAGATCTGTTGTCAGTTACGATCTCGTAAGGAACTCCATGTCTACAAATAATGTTTTTCCATACGAAATTTTCAACTTGGACATCTTTTATACTTGCGTATGATTCTGCCCCCACCCACTTTGAGAAGAAATTAGTGAGGACTAAGAGGAAACGCTTTTGCTTTGAATTGTGAAGGGGTCCGACGATGTCCATGGCCCAGCGCATGAAAGGATAGGGTGATGTGATGGAAGAAAGAACTTCTACTGGTTGTCGGATGGTCGGAGCATGCCTTTGGCATTTTTCACATTTTCGTGTGAATTTCGTACAATCTTCAATCATCGTTGGCCAGTAGTATCTGTGGCGTTTGATTTTCACTGCAAGTGACCTTCCACCGGAATGGTTTCCGTAAAATCCAGAATGGACTTCTTCCATGAGTTTTCTCGCCTTTTCTCCTTCCAAACACGTCATGAGTGGTCCGGAAAATTTCCATTTGTAAATTTCCCCGTCGACAGTTACATAACGCGCGGCCTGGGTTCGCATTTTGCAGGCTGCCCATTTTTCGGGAGGTAATTTTCCGTCGATGATGCAGGCTCGAATCGTTTCAAGCCATGGCGTATCACAGGTGTAGTCGGATTGTCCCGATCTTTCTTCTGGCTGTACTGCGACCTCCTCTACATCGTCGTCTTGATCCCTGATGAGGTTGACAATGACTGGTGGTCCGATACTCGGGTGTTCAATGAATTCGACCGGAATCACTCTTTTAAGACCTGGGTCTGAACTTGATGTCAGGGCCGCGAGAGCATCGGCTTGGACGTTTTCGGAGTGGGGGATTCACGTGAGAGCGAAACAGTCAAAATCTTGAGCTAGATTCTGGACCAGTTTAAGATATGCATCCATTCTTTCATCCCTTGCTTCGTATTCTCCGCTATATTGACTTGCGACTAGCTGATAATCACATTAGGCATGGATGTTGCGTATCTTCATTCCGTGAGCTAATCGTAGTCCTGCAATGAGCGCTTTGTATTCGGCCTCGTTGTTGGACGCGTGAAATTAGAGTCTAAACGATTGTTCTAGGATTTCTCTGGTTGGTGACGTGAGGAGAATTCCGATGCCCAATCCTTGCTTAGATGACGATCTGTCGACGTGAAGGACCCATGTTGAATTTGGTTCCTTGTTAGTCACGGTTCCGGTCGGTAGCTCTACCATAAAGTCTGCGAGTACTTGGGATTTTGCACTCGTTCTTGGTCGGTATTCTATATCGTACTCACTTAACTCGACTGCCCATTTGGCTAGTCTTCCTGACTGGCTCGGACTATGCAAGATAGTCCGACGAGGGAAGGTTGTGAGGATGATGATGGTGTGGGATTGAAAATATGGCCTGAGCTTTCTTGCTGATGTTACGACCGCGTATGCCAATTTTTCCATCAGAGGATACCGTGACTCGGCGTCTAGCAATGTTTTGCTTATGTAGAAAATTGGTTTTGTTCTCCGCGCTCTTCCCTGATCAAGATGCCGCTTACGGCTGTCGCTGATACCGCGATGTATAAAAATAAGGGTTCTCCTTCTATGGGTTTTGCGAGAACTGGAGGAGTAGCCAAATAGTGTTTCAGCTGTTTAAAGGCGTTCTCACACTCGTCTGACCATTTGAATTTTTTATTCCCCCGCAAGACATCGTAGAAAGGTAGGCACCTGTCCGTTGACCGAGAGATGAAACGGTTGAGGGCCACGACTCTTCCAGTCAGCCTCTGTACCCCCCGCTTGTTTTTAGGAGAAGCCATCCCGATTAGTGCATCGATCTGTTTAGGATTATCTTCGATCCCGCGATACGTTACCATGTAACCGAGGAACTCACCCGATGCTACGGCGAACCTGCATTTAGCCGGGTTAAGTTTTATGTTATGTGAGTTTAACCGTGCGAAACATTCTTCGAGATGAGAAACGTGATCGTTTGCATGAAGGGATTTGACGAGCATGTCATAAATATAGACCTCCCTGGTCTTTCCGAGTTGTTCGGAGAACATTCGATTCACAAGTCTTTGATAAGTTGCGCCGGCGTTTTTAAGGCCGAAGGGAATTACTTTGTAGAAATAGGTTCCGCGATCTGTAATGAATGGAGTTTTCTCGCGATCACCAGGGTTCATCATGATCTGATTGTATCCTGATAAGGTGTCCATGAAAGATAAGAGTTCGTTTCCCGCTGTTGCCTCGACCAGTCGATCAATGTGCGGTAAGGGGAAACTGTCTTTCGGATAGGCTTTGTTGAGATCGGTGAAATCGACGCAGATTCGTCATTTCCCATTTTTCCTTTTGACCATGACAGGGTTGGCAAGCCAATCAGGATACCTCACTTCTGTTATCGATCCTACCTTTAGGAGTTTTTCAACTTCGTCATTGACTGCGAAAGCGCGTTCGGGTCCTAACTTACGTCTTTTTTGTTTGATCGGTTTGAAAGTTGGATCGATATTCAGTTCGTGACATGTTATGTTAACATCGATTTCTGGCATATCTTCTGCAGCCCATGCGAAAGTATGGAGGTTCTTTTTCAGACAGGTTATGAGTTCAGTCCTCAAAGGCTCCCGGAGATTGGCTCCGATCTCGACACATCATTCTGGGAACGCTTCGTCGAGACATACCGTCACCACGGGTTCGCAGGTTGGTTCGCGTTTTTCTTACAGGGCAACAATTTTATGGGATTGCCAGAAGAGTTCTACCGAATCTTGATTTTTGGTGCTTTCGTTGGAGGCCATTTTTTTATTTTTCTAGGAGTGGTTTCGGAGTTTGGCCTTCTTCGTTTTAGTTCCGCAGCGAGACACACCTGTGATGCTCTCGGATTTCCCCATATTGTTTCGATTCCGTGAGGAGCTGAGAATTTGAGACAAAGGTGGTATGTTGACGGAACCGCTCACATGGAATTCAACCATGGCGTACCCATGATCACGTTGTAAGACGCAGGGCGGTCTACAACTAGGAACTCCGTGACTTTTGTCATGGTTCCAGCTTTGACCACGAGATTAATCGACCCGAAAGCTATAGTGGCTTCTCCTGAGAGTCCCACTAGCGGCCTAGGATTTTCCGCGATTTCAGATGGGTCGATGATATCACTCAAATTACCCTAAGGAGTGATTTATACTCTCTCAAATAAGAGGTTGAGTTGTAGTACTTAGGGATCGAATCCATAGGGAGCTAGGGCACACAAAAGATCTAATAGTTATACGATTAAGCTAGGCTAATAGTTTATAAAGTAGTAAATATAGATAGCAAAATCAGTAAACAGTAAACAAGTTGAACAAGACTATTGTTCAGCTTGGCAAAGATTTGTTTGATGGAAGGATGGTTTGCTAGATCTAGGGATATGTTTTTAGCAATCCTAGCTCAATAGAATTCAGTTCAGAGAAAAGACCAAGCGATGGCATTGTGCCTAATGATTCTAAGATCAGGGTTCTAGTTCATGAATCTGGAACACAAGCAGTAAGAACAATCCTATGATGAATGTCACAACTTAGCAGTTCTATATTTTGGGGTAATCCCTCATAACCTATCTGAACCCTAAACCTAACAGGTGGATCTATTC
>NC_027754.1:2443532-2444912 GCF_000695525.1 Brassica oleracea var. oleracea | reverse complement strand
ATGAATTAAAGAAAGCTTAGATAGCGTAGCCGTCAACAATGACTTATAAATAACATAAATAGGGTTTCTGGTCGTCCAAGGGTATTTTGGTAACTTGATGTGGCTTCTGGGCTTCAAACGGTCTTGAAATATGCTTGGCCTACGTTCTGGCATCACTGTCGATCGACATCAATGCTGTGTTATCGATCGACAGTCCTTTATCTCCTCGACAGCTTCCTCTCGCGAGGCAGACTGACCACTCTTCAGTAAAACATGCCTAACATCTGCTACAGGATGCTGATTGACTTCAAACCGGTGGCATGAGCTCAATCTAACGGTCGGAAGTTCTCCATCCATAGTTAGACATATGCCGCGTTTGTGCAGCTCTGCACTCAAAAGGCCCCAAAAGACACCAAAATCACCACTTTCTTCCAAATCGTCCATGAACCTGTAAACACTCTAAATAGACACTATATAGTAGTAATTAGTTATTAAAACATTTATAGACCATGGTTAAAAGTGGGTCAAATCCATGGTCTATCAACTCCCTCAGACTTACCCTTTTGCTTGTCCTCAAGCAAAACAAACGGACAGTCTCTCTGAAAGAGGTTTGAAAACAGCAGAAACTCACATGATTTAAAACGTAGAATCATCACCACTACAATATTGCAATACACATCTAAGAAGTCATAATCACAAGAGCACATTATACCATATCCTAGTTTAGCAACCAAATTCACCTAGCTAACAACTTAGCAAATCATGTCTGACATTCCCCTCTACCAACCTCATTTCTTAACATAAATAAAATTTCAGGCTTTACCTTGGAAGTATCGATCACATGATACAAGGATTTTCAAACAACCTCATTTCTTAACATAAATAAAAGTTAGTTCCTATCTTTTCTCTCTACTAATTTCTCTCTTTAGTCAAAATCTGCTTATATTGCAAGATCATTGACCAAGATTGGACAGACTTCCATGAATCAAGACTTAATGGTGGTTGCCACCAAGTCATGTTCACTTCTTTTTGACCTATATCCAAGAATTCTTATGAATTGAACCTTGATGATTGCCGCCACCAAGTTTCGTTCGAATTCTTTTTGTTGGAATCCTTATGAAGCAAGCCTTAATGGTTGTAGCCACCAAGTCATGTTTGGATTCCACCTAACTAACACTATATATATATTTTTTTTTTTCTTTTTCTTTCTTTTTCCTTGTTTTTTCCTTTCTTTTTGTTTAAAATAAATACCTCTACCTATAAATCTATGGTCAAAATAGAGAGAGAAAATGTGATAAATCTACACAAGGCTTTACCTTCCAGACTTGTTTGAAGAATCCGATCCCATGTATACCAAGCACCAAGACAAGCAGTTGTGTCAGGTTTAGTGTTGGAGGTCAG
>NC_027754.1:2425555-2443263 GCF_000695525.1 Brassica oleracea var. oleracea | reverse complement strand
TCATTGACCAAGATTGGACAGACTTCCATGAATCAAGACTTAATGGTGGTTGCCACCAAGTCATGTTCACTTCTTTTTGACCTATATCCAAGAATTCTTATGAATTGAACCTTGATGATTGCCGCCACCAAGTTTCGTTCGAATTCTTTTTGTTGGAATCCTTATGAAGCAAGCCTTAATGGTTGTAGCCACTAAGTCATGTTCGGATTCCACCTAACTAACACCTATTATATATATATATATTTAATTTTTCTTTTCTTTTTCTTTTTCTTTCTTTCTTTTTTGTTTTTTTTTGTTTTTGTAAATAAATATCTCTACCTATAAATCTAGGGTCGAAATAGAGAGAGAAAATGTTATAAATCTACACAAGGCTTTACCTTCTAGACTTGTTTGAAGAATCCGATTCCATGTATACCAAGCCCAAGACAAGCATTTGTGTCAGGTTTAGTGTTGGAGGTCAGCTTTGGTTCTTTCAAACAATCTCAGCAAGTGTAAATAGTTGACAGGTTGATCCACTTTAGTATCTTTAGTACTATCTGCAATCAGTAAGTCTAGAATGGTGCTAAAGAGTGGTTAGATAACAAGAAAAAAAACAAATAAGTTCATTATCCCCTTCTTGACTTAATAAAACTCTTTTGAAAATATTTTTATAAGACTCATGAATAAATTACTATCAGTAAACCTCCCCCCCCCCAGACTTAAACTACACTGTCCCCAGTGTAAATTCAGTCGGAGTTATGGTGAGAATTAATCATAAGTACATAATTTAACAAGTAAGAACGATGACATGCTCAGTGTCGATCGACACAATGAAGTGACAATCGATCGTTGTTGATGAAGTGTTGTCGACTGATAGCGACGTGGTCTCATCGGTCGATGGCAAGAGCAATCATTCGACAAAATGAAGAGACAATCGATCGTTGGATCTGAAGTGATGTCGATCGATATCGAGCTGGCCTCTTCGGTCGATGTGCTGAGCAATCATCTACTCGGATATGTTTCTTATATATATATATATATATATCTAACTAAAACACAATATTAGTTGAACCTCCCCCAGACTGACTTTGATGTGAGTGCCGACCAACACAGTTAAGTAACGATCAATACTCTTGAAGCTCTGTCGATCGACACAGTCAAGTGGCGATCGATCGATGCTAGTGATGCTCTGTCGATCGATGCTGCGCAGCCATCGTCGATCCTCGTGCAAAATCGTCTTCCTCGGATTTTTTTCCTTTTACCTAACATACATAAAACACTAAAAGTTAGTAATAGATAACTTATAAAACCAATTCTAAATTATTATTTTTTTCGATGAACAGTGACTGCTACAGTAACTCCCGATTTTCTGCTACAGTGTGGATCGATGTGTTTGCTATAGTGTCGATCGATTTCTTTGCTACAGTATCGATCGATGCTACAGTGCCTCTGCTACAGTGTGGTTGCTACAGTACCGTCGTTACTGTTCATCCGTTTTTTTCTTTTTGACCTGCAATAAATAAAAACTTTAATCAGTAACAATCTAAACTAAACTGAAAGGAATTACCTAATAGTGGGTTGCATCACACTCATCGCTTTGTTATAGTCACTTAGCTTGACTTTGGAGATCTGTTTTAGTCTGGATGAGGATGAGAACTCGCTCCAAAACAAGTCTCAATTTCTACTCTCTGAAGCTTTATCATTCTTGTGTGAAAGCATCGTCGATCGATGGTGAAGTGTTAGTGTCGATCGATGGTATCTTGTCGGTGTCGATCGATGGTGCTTCTGTTGGGCCCTTATCGACTTCATCTCAAAATCGCAACCCTCTCTGAGTTGCTTCTGCATGTATAGGATCATCAAGTACCCCAATGTAAGGACATAACTGCATACATCTATCTGGTGGGATAGGAAATTCAACTTCGACCACAGCGCATGGAACCACAGTCTTCACAGGATCATGTATCCTCTTCATTTTTTTGTGAAACCCAGCAGCTTCCTCTGTCCAGAAAGGTGGTCTCTGATGTTTAGGGACAGCAAGGTGTGAGGCCTTAGACATGTACATTCTTTCCTCAATCGGTTCCATCTCAACTATGCAACCTGGTGGATCGTCCAGCAGTGGGCATCGATCGATATTAGGCGGTTGGTGTCGATCGATGCTAGCCTTTGAAGTTTCCAGATCTCCTCTCGAAGTGTGCTGATCGTCATCAAGCTTCTTCTTCGAATTCTGATCCATATCTTCAAGTCATTCCTCCAGCTCCAAGAAGTCTTCCATAGTGACTTCCCTACTCGAATCCAAGTCTTCAAGCTTTTCTCCATCCTCCAACTCCAAGAAATCTTCTATGGTGATTTCTCTTTCTCCATCTGAGGTAGGATCACAACTTGATATATCAACGCTCTTATGGGTCGAGTCTGCAATGTCCTGAGGATAACTCGATCTTTCAAGGATTTCGAGTGGTGTCGATCGGAAACATGAGTCTCCGTCGATCGATGTTGGGATTGTGTGAGCGATTGATTTTGAGGTCGTACCGTCGATCGATGTTAAGGTCGTACCGTTGGTCGACGTTGAGGTCGTACTGTCGATCGATGTTGCGGTGCTGGTGTCGATCGATGCTGAGGTCGTGTCACTAAAGTCGACTTCTTCTACTCTGCTCAGCTCTCCAGATACATGTTGTTTATCACCCTCTACCATAATGTAGCTAAGCAACTGTATCGGAATCTGATCTTCCCTCTTTATCTTCCAACTTTCAACAAGCATGTCCCACTTATCATTCTTCTCCTTTTCTCGAGTTGCTTCAGCATCATCAAAAAATTTGTAAAGAAAGGCTCTTTCAATGTCCTCCCAGCTGGTTAGAGATCCTGGTTGTAGTTGACTGAACCAGCTGAATGCATCCCCATAGATAGAATATGGGAATATCTTGCATAGCATGTGGTATTCAGATACTGCATTCTGCTCACTCCTTGTCAGTAGATCCTCACGCTCTTCGCTGTGGTTTCTGGGCTCTTGGTGAGGAAGACCCTGGAAGGGGTCTTGACCTACCCAATCAAACCACTCTCGGCTCAGGTCAAAGTCATTCATCTCAGCAACAGAATCACATAAGGGATCACAACATCCTGAGCATTAATCAACTGTCATGCGCTGTTGCGAGTGCGACCTTCTTCGTCTCCTAACATCCCATTCTCATCGACCTTAAGTATGAGCACTTCGCTCTTCTCTGTCTCCCCACAAGTGGTGTTGTTTTTCACCAGATGAACAATGTCGGGATGAAAAGTGTTCGGATGAACAGTGCCTAGATGAACAGTGCTCCGGTGATAAGTGTTCGGATGAACAGTGTCGGGATGAACAGTGTCGATCGAAGCGGAATGAACAGTGTCGATCGATGGGGGTGAACAGTGTCGATCGACGGGAGATGAACAGTGTCAATCGACGTGGGATGAAGAGTGTCAAGATGAACAGTACCGTGATGAACAGTGTTGTCTGATACAAGCTGAATAGTGTCGTTCGATGCTTGGTTCACACTGTCGATCGATGCTGCTTGGAGGGTGTCGATCGATTCTTCCCTCGTAGACTTACGGATTGTGCGTGAATCAGCAGGCTCCTTCTTTGAAGAACCTAGAAATCCTCTCTTCATTGTTGTTTCTGGTACTAAGATGTATGTACCTGAAACAGAACAATAGTAAAACCTAGTCTAAATCTAACTAGACAAGTTCTAATGGCGATCAAAGCTCCCCGGCAACGGCGCCAAATTTGATATCACTCAAATTACCCTAAGGAGTGATTTATACTCTCTCAAATAAGAGGTCGAGTTGTAGTACTTAGGGATCGAATCCACAGGAATCTAGGGCACACAAAAGATCTAATAGTTATACGATTAAGCTAGGCTAACAGTTTATAAAGTAGTAAATATAGATAGCAAAATCAGTAAACAATAAACAAGTTGAACAAGACTATTGTTCAGCTTGGCAAAGATTTGTTTGATGGAAGGATGGTTTGCTAGATCTAGGGTTTCTATTCAGGTAATCAGGATTATAATGATATAGAAGCTAATTGTTGCTTGCAAGATATTATAGAACTCAACTGGGAGTACAAATCTAACAACATCCGTTGTATAGACAGACTAATATCTAGATCTTGGATCTCAACTCTCATTTTATTGATCACAAGAAAGTGTCGATCGATTATTCTATAGGAATATCGATCGATACACCTTTCACAATATCGATCGATTAATCTATTGAATCATCGATCGATATCGCTTCTAGCCAGCTTTACGATCGGGTTGATTATGTTTTCACTAGGGTTCCTAAATCAACTCTCGTATGTTTCTAGCAATCCTAGCTCAATAGAATTCAGTTCAGAGAAAAGACCAAGCGATGGCATTGTGCCTAATGATTCTAAGATCAGGGTTCTAGTTCATGACTCTGGAACACAAGCAATAAGAAAAATCCTATGATGAATATCACAACTTAGCAGTTCTATATTTTGGGCTAATCCCTCATAACCTATCTGAACCCTAAGCCTAACAGGTAGATCTATTCAGACATAAAGTTTGTCACAGAAATCATAGATAGAATAGATGAAATTGCAATAGATATATAAACCAAAGACAATGGAGTTCCAGGAGGACTTTGAAGGAGTTCCTCCTTTCTATCCTAACTAAGAACAATGAATTAAATAAATCTTAGATAGCGTAGCCGTCAACAATGGCTTATAAATAACATAAATAGAGTTTCTGGTTGTTCAAGGGTATTTTGGCAACTTGGTGTGGCTTCTGGGCTTCAAACGGTCTTGAAATATGCTTGGCTAAAGTTCTGGAATTACTGTCGATCGACACCAATGCTGTGTTATCGATCGACAGTCCTTTATCTCCTCGACAGCTTCCTCTCGCGAGGCAGACTGACCACTCTTCAGTAAAACGGGCATAACATCTGCTACAGGATTTTGATTGATCTCAAACCGGTGGCATTGGAAAGCTAACTCAAAGATATATCTTTGGACAAAAGATGAGCTCAATCTAACGGTCGGAAGGTCTCCATCCATAGCTAGACATCTGACGCATTTGTGCAGCTCTACACGCAAAAGGCTCCAAAAGGCACCAAAATCACCAATTTCCTCCAAATCGTCCATGAACCTGTAAACACTCTAAATAAATTCTATATAGTAGTAACTATTTATTAAAACACTTATAGACCATGACTCAAAGTGGGTCAAATCCATGGTCTATCAGTTGATCTTCATTTTCTCGAGAGTATCTTTGAAGATGATATCAACCGAACTTCCAGTATTGATTAATACCCTTGCGATATCGATGTCATGAATCGTTAACTCAATAACAAGGAGATTGTTGCGAGGTTTGGTCTGATCGACCGTTGCTCCCCCCTTGAACGAGATGAACGTTTGCACAGATCGAGTTCTGCATATTGTTTCTGATCGTTGAGTGTCTTTTGCGAGTTAGATTGATCCGTACCCCCCCCCCTCCTTCTAGCGCCAACTGTGGGAACCGAAATTCACACTGTCGATTTCCATTTAAATAAGGAAAGTAGAAGAAATTTCCCAGAGGTCCCGGATATCTGCTAAACCACACGCCAAGCAATCAGAACACGAAATAAAGACGAGAAAAATAAGAAATCGAAAAGAGAGCAAAATAGATCTTATTCAGAATCCGCGTTTGAGCGTTACAACAAGTTAAGAGCCTTGGCTACGAGAGCTATCGGCGAGATTTCTAGTTCTAAAATCCTAAGACTACAAGACCTAATTGAGTCGCAGCTCAAATAACAAAAACGGAAAGTTGCCTAAAATTGCTCTAAGTGCTAAGTTTGCTCTGAAAAAGTTCTTCGTTTGTGCCTCTCGCCTAGGACTCCTTATATACTCATCCAAGGTCGGTTTTAGCTTTTCTCTTCCTGCCCTTAAACCGTCTTAAGTGAAAAATGGAGATATTCCATTTTTTCCGATCTTCATGTTTATCCGCGGAAACTTAACATTTTTCTGCGGAAACTATTCTTTTATTATTTTTTTATAAAATAAAAAAACATAAACCCTCATAGCATCTATGGGTTCATTCTTAAAGAATCGTAAGTGGGCTTCTAGTCGCGTTTTAGACCTCGTTGGGCCGTCTTTCGACATGAAACGTTTGTTACGATTTTCTTTTCGATAAAAACAAGTTCTCACGGTTTTTATCGTAAAGTTTCAACGGTAACTCTGATCGGAACGGTGTGAGAACTGATATGGCTGGTGGGACATGGGATCCAACATTGAGGAATAGACGAGAATGCACGGATTTGGGTCGTACCTGTTAATCGACGTCTGAGACAAATCAGTGGCTACGTAGCGACCTGGTCCGCGCTGGATCGGTCGCTACGTAGCGACCTGGTCCGCGCTGGATCGGTCGCTACGTAGCGACCGACCGACTGGCTTGGTCCGTCGCTACGTAGCGACATAGTCGTTCGCGGGTTGGTCGCTACGTAGCGACCGACTCGTTCGTTACGTAGCGACCGACTCGTTCGCTACGTAGCGACCGACTCGTTCGCGGGTCAGTTGCTACGTAGCGACCGACCGAGTGGCTTGGTTGGTCGCTACGTAGCGACCGGCTTGTTCGCGGATCGGTCGCTACGTGGCGACCTTGTCTGGATCTTTATCCGACGTTTCATGAACGTGTTCTTGGACTATTGGTGTTTAATTTTGACGAATCAACCGAGATTAGTGCAAGATTTTACCGCAAAGTTCTTCGTAAAAATCTCTTTACGAAAATTTCTTTTCATAAAAAAACGTTCATGCTGATTTTTACGGATATTCGGATGTTAACTTCGTCGTGTTCGTTTTTGACCTCAACATTCGCAAGATTTGGAAAACTGGTGATATGTTAGCGAGTAAAAATATGATTTTCTGTGCCACTCTAACACATTCATAATCATATAGAATTAAGAAACAAATGACATATTACGAAAACAATTAAATGACTTTTTGTAATCATTACTTATTTAATAATTTTGACTAAGATGAAACTATGTCAAATTTACTTGGCAATAGTACAAATATTTTAAAATATATATATATATATATCGGTATCTATATTTAAACGTAGGGAGGAATGATCCGAATTTATAACACCAGAATAGGTTGAGGAGTGAATGGTTTTTTTTTGGGTGCAGATGTTAAAGAGTGAAAAAAAGAAAAAAAAATGTTAAAGAGTGAATGGTTTGAGTAGTCTAATGTGCTCACCAAATTTTCTAGTAAATATAAAACGTTATACTATTTCAACTGATCAACTAAAAATGGTTTGAAAAATCCATGTATGAGTGGAATCGATCCATAACTTGAATCTACAACTTGAGAACAAATTGATTACTTTGAATTCAATAAATGTTTCCGAAGCCCTTTGTCAAAAAAAAAAAATAATAAATGTTTCCGAACAAATTGAGTTGAGTTTTTCTGGATCTGAATGATTAAGTTATGATGTATAGGAACCTAAAAATATTTAAATAACAAATGTATCTGAAACAGATTCAAATATTTGCACCAAAAATAACCATATTACCCGATTCGGTCTAAGTATTTTGAATACAATTAGTTATATTACGACTCATTTAAAATATATAATACTAATTATGAAAAACAAATATGAATGTATAAAATGTAAGAACTAGTACGCGCGCGGGTGTACTTACTTTTGAAACATCAAAATAATTCACGAAAATATTATTAAAGACCAGTTTCAGTGAGGTATTTAATAGTTTCGATTCATATTTCAAATTTGAGAATCCGCTATATTACCTAAAATGAATATAATCGTGTTGTTTCACATGTATTTAGAATCCAAAATACAATAGTTTATTTTGCGTTTGTTTGTTATCACTTCAAAGACCAATGACTAAATCACAAGCGTGGTTGCTAGCTCATCGCCCACGCTATCTTATTGGCATTTTCATCCGGAAAATACCAATTTCTCAAAACATTAATTATCAAATGATAATTGTCATTTCTCGTGATCATTAGATGGTTAATATATAAAGAGAAAAGGACAAACCTGCCAATAGCCTTTTGGCAAGTAAAACTGTAAAAGCACTTGGATTTCCAAAACATGAGGACATTGGTATCTAACCAATGTAACCCAGTAGTATATAGTATAACTTTTGCTGTCAGAAAATAAAACCCGAAGCAACCCAAAACTCCCTGAGTGGTAATTATGCACTGCAGACACAACGTCACAAATGTATGAAAGAGCTGCTCCTTAGTGGAATCAATTTCAACACCTCTAGAAGATTTTCAAGTCCTTAAACCACTATAGCAAAGAAAATTTCTATAACTGATGCCTCAATTTTTTTTTAATAATATTCGACGTCTAAAGTTTTTGTTTATTGAGATTTATCTTAGGACAGACCCTGAATATGTTCAATCTCATGTATTAGTCAAAAAAATTTCATAAACTTAATTGATGAAGACATAGAATCTAATATTTTTAACCAAGTGGTCTTGGCCTAGTAGTAAAGTGGTTCCAGTTGGTGCTTCCGTCCCGGGTTCAATTCCCCTTGGCCACCCATAGATGCCTTAACTGGCAAGAAACTCGGATTTCTATGGACCTCTTGGTGATTAGTCCTTGGACCTAGAAATCATTTGCGATCACACCAAAGTTATCAAAAAAAAAAGAATCTGATATTTTAATTGTTTGACAAGGTCCGACTACCGGTCAGGTAGTTTGGTCTTAAGAGAATATGATTTAACCAAGCTTTCCAAGTCTTCATGGTCTAATCGGAAGTTGACGATCAAACCGGCCAAACCAACTCGAACAAGGATCAACCATATAATATACAAGGAGGTCAAAGCATCTATTAAGCCAACAATCAAAAGGAAGATGGATTTTCCATATGTATCATTCTCCCACTTAAGTAAAATGGTGCACCTTGATGCAAGACCAAAACGCCACACTTCAACATGTCTAGGTTCATGCTTGGCTCCACCAAACACCTAGTTAACATTCCCTAAATAAAAGAAAAGGTATATAAGAATTTAAAATACTTTGATTTACTTGACTAACTGATTTACCTTTTTGTTTATGTTGTTTCTTTGTTAAGTCAAATAAAAAACACTTGTTTAGCCTCGTTTTTAAGTTCTAGAATCGAGTCTTTGTATTCCATTTGTTCCACGACTCCTAGATAGGAAAACTGCATTGGACGATGTATATAAGTCCATACAAGCAGTCTTGTATTTTTACCAAAAAATCAATAATGAAAAACTTTTTGACTTATCAAATAAATAAATATATTGAGTGTTTATGAGAATCAATCCTTGAGAGTAAACCAACTAATCAAAGTTCATATTCACAGAATTATGTGCCGTCCTCGTTTCACCATCATTCCATTCCATCCATCGGCCAAGCTCGAGAGAGTTAAACAATTAACAAACTTCGTTCCACCATCGTCCACTTCAGCCATACTCTGATCAAATTGAGAGTACCACACGGCCAGCAATCTCAATCTCATTCCTCTTGACCATAGCTCATTTGCCTTCGGCCTTTTCATTTCGACCATCATTTCCATCGTACTGACCATTGCTCACTCGACCACCTGACCACACCCGATCACCGACCAACCTTTACTTCCACTTGGTCGTCGGTGCTTCGTGTCTGCATCATTAATATCAAACCAAAGTTAAGCACCTGTAGTGGTTTAATCTTCCGTAAATAAGTTTTTAGTCCATTCTTTAGCTCGTATTCATTTGCTTAGGTTTGTGTTTGTTTGATTTTGCAGTAAAGTAAATGACACGAGAAGCTTAGAGTTCCCAAGGGTTTTAACTAACCCAAGGTACGTCTCGAGAGCAAAGATACAAAACGGAACAGAGCTCAATCACTCACCCAAGCTCACGTCACTCACCATACAATCGTCACTCACCAGATGATCTTAGTGATAGAGGTAACCATATAAGAAACCAAGAAAAAAAAAACCTTTTCCCGTGTTTCCCACTCTCTCTTACTCTCTCCAGATCTCTTATGACGATAAGTCTACTCACTTTCTTGCCGACTTCTAAGTGCCCTCTTTGCCAAATAGAGACGTCATGTCATGATCGCGCACTCGACGAAAGAGTATCAGGTAGATTCGTTGAGTCTACTGCTGACTGCTTTCTGTTTAGCCAGCTCACCGAATCTCCAACAACCTAGCACATGGGTTGTTGTGCCACTTGATCACAAAAAGCTTTACTTCAAGTTACAGACCAAAACGCAGAGTGTGCCTTCTTGGACTCTACCGGATATACAACACTTCAACTGGGCCTTCACACTATGTGTCTCAGCCCAATACCTTTGTCATCCAGCCCAAAGCTAAACTCGGTAATGTTCAACCACACGTGACAAATCTCCACCTTGGTTGACATACCGACAGCTACTCACCGCAGCTTCCTTTCCTCTTCCGAACCCTAACCTTGTCAGAAAATAACCCTAGATCTTCACCGATCTAGAACCTCTTTCTCCAGATCTTTACCAATCCAGAAACCACCATTCCAGATCTTTACCGATCCAGAAAATAGAAACCCCAAACCAAACTGGTCTAGAAACAGTCGCTGAGAACCCTCAGTCGACTTCTCCCTTCTTCAAACTTCTTCACTGGAACCGATTTTGTGAGAATATCCGCCGGATTCTCAAGAGTCCCAATCTTTCAGACTATTACCGAACCATTCGCAATCACGTCTCTAATGAAGTGAAGACGCACATCAATGTGTTTAGTTCTTTTGTGGAACACACTGTTCCGAGCTAAACACAACGCACTCTGAAAATCTGAGAATCTCTACCTTCTCCTGCTCGAAACCAAACTCAGAGGTAATTCCCTTCAACCATAGACCTTCTTTTGTTGCTTCAACTAATCCCATGTATTCAGCTTCTGTTGTAGATAAGCCAACAATAAATAGCCAGAGCTTACTGTATTCCCTCCAACTTGGAATAAATAGCCTGAAATCGATCTCCTTCGATCCAGGTCAGATGCGTAATCACTATCACAATAACCTTTTACTTCAAAACTTTCTTCTTTCTTGAAAGTTAAACTCAATTCAGTAGTACCTCTGATATATCTCATTAGCCATTTAACCGCATTCCAATGTTCTTCTCCAGGTGCACTCATGAAACGACTCACGAGACCAACAGCATACGCAATATCTGGTCGACTCCCAATCATGGCGTACATGAGACTTCCAACATCGTTTGAGTAAGGTACGCTCTCCATTACCTTTTGCAACTCAGACATTTCTTCAGCTTTAGTACTAGACAACTTGAAATGAGAACCCATAGGTGTAGAAACTGGTTTAGACTCTTCCATCATAAAGTTCTTCAACACCTTAGTTACATAAGCTCCTTGAGATAGAGTTAGAACACATTTCTCTCTGTCTCTGTGAATATCCATCCCTAAGATCCTTCTCGCAGGTCCTACGTCCTTCATTTCAAACTCACTGCTTAATAAGTCTTTAAGCTTCTGAACTTCTCTCATATCTTTAGCAGCAACCAACATATCGTCAACATATAGGAGTAAATAGATCACCTTGCCCTCACCATAGGACTTGTAGTAAGCACACGAATCATACGAACTTCTCACAAAATCCTGAGACTTCATGAAATCATCGAACCTTCGATTCCACTGTCTTGGGGATTGCTTCAAATTGTAGATAGATTTTTTGAGCAAGCACACCTTATCCCCCTTCTTATATCCCTCAGGTTGTTCCATTAGGATTCTTTCTTCAAGATTACCATGTAAAAATGCAGTTTCACATCCAATTGCTCCAATTCGAAATCCTGATGAACCACCATAGATAAGAGAAGTCTTATAGTAACATTCTTAACCACAGGAGAAAACAATTCATTGTAGTCTATTCCCTCAATCTGAGAATAACCTTTAGCCACGACACGTCCTTTAAATCTTCTCCATTCTCCTCCAGGTACTCCGGGTTTTATCTTAAAAATCCACTTGCACCCTATAGTTCTTTCTCCTTTAGGACGATCAATAAGAATCCAAGTACCATTTCTTTCTAGAGAATCCATTTCTTCAAGTACCATTTCTTTCTAGAGAATCCATTTCTTCATCTGAAGCCCCTCTCCACTTCTTACCATTTCGGCTTCTTATAGCCTCACCAAAAGTTAAGGGTTCATCTTCTTCAATAACCTCAGACATCATTAAGGCATAAGCAGCAACATCAGCATCATCAAATCTGCTTGGAGGCCTTATCGTTCTCTTCTTTCTGTCACGAGCCAGCATATAATTCTTTAGGTCATTAGGAGATGCTTCTTTGTCTGATTCATTCTCTGAATCATATTTTTTTCCAGCAACAGAAGAAGCTCCACCTCCAGATGAAGACTCTGGTTCATCATCTGTCTCATCAACAGTAGAAAGAACAAATGTTACAGACTTCTTTCCTTTGTCTGCTTGCTTCTCGTCTCGAATCGACTTATCAATGTCTTTAAACACGATATCCTCATAGAAAGAAACATTTCTGCTCACAATAATTTTCTTATCTTCAATACTCCAGATTCTGTAACCTTTAACTCCCAGTGGGTATCCCATAAAGACGCCTTTCTTCGCTCTAGGCTTCAACTTACCCTGATCAACATGATAATACACCAGACAACCAAATCTCCTCATATGCCCATACTCAGGCGCTCTTCCCGACCATACCTCTTCAGGTACTTTTAGATTAAGAGGAATAGAAGCAGTCCTATTAATCATGTAGACCACAGTAGACGAAGTTTCTGCCCAAAATGCTTCACTCAAGCCAGTTTCACTCAACAGGCTTCTGACTTTCTCTAATATTGTTCGATTTAACCTCTCAGCTACACCGTTCTGCTGAGGAGTGTAGGGACAGGTTTTATGTCTTAGAATGCCCTTAGCCTTGCAAAAATCATTAAAGGTTTTGTTGCAATATTCTAAGCCATTGTCTGTCCTTAGAGCTTTTAATGTCTTCCCGCTTTGATTCTCCACCAAAGCCAGCCACTCAGAAAATTTAGAGAAAGCTTCATCCTTCGTCTTTAGAAAATACACCCACACCTTTCTAGAGTAATCGTCCACGAAAGATATGTAGTACTGACACTTAGACAAGCTCGGAGTCACATTAGGAGAACCCCACAAATCAGAATGTACATACGCTAATGGTTCTTCTGAGTTGTGTTTACCAGTCTTGAACGATAATTTGTGAAATTTTCCTAACACACAGTGTTCACATGTTTCCTTTTCAGCAATGTCAACACCTTGGAGGAAACTAGACTTCACCAGACACTGCATTCCTTTTACGCTCATGTGACCGAGACGACTGTGCCAGAGTGAAGTGACATCCAGTTTCACCTCAGACGAGTTCACTTCTTCTTTTACTGGAGCACCGTCAAGAAAATAAAAGGTATCTTTATAGTCAGCACCTAGAACCTCTGTCTCTCCTTGAAACACTTTTAATCTGTAGTTTCTTGACTGAAACCAGCAGCCTAGCGTCTCCAGCTGTCCAAGAGAAATCAGATTTCTTCTCGCAGTTTCAGAGAAACGTACTCCCGTCAACACAACCTCAGTATTGTTGTGGTTAACAATCTTCACTTTACCGACAGCTGTGATCTCACAGTATCACAGTAAGTGTCGTTTCCCATTAAGATCTTCCCTCCATTTTCTTCTTCGACATCAAACATTAAGTCCTTCCTGAATGTCATATGATAGGAACATCCTGAATCAAGAACCCAACCCTCTATGTTAATCTGGCTAGATGCAGTTAACATAACCGGTTCTGAGTCTAGGGCTTTGCCAATACTCGCTTCTGCCTTCAAGGTACTGTTCTGGTTGTTTCGTTTTGGACATTCTCTTTTGAAATGACCTTCAGAACCACAAATCCAACACGCTCTCTTAGATTTTGGTCTTGACTTGCTCCTGCTCTTGTTGAATGTATGCTTTGACGTGGTCTTCTTTTCAGATCGACCTCTCTCTTGGAAGTAAAGACCCTCATTTGAGTTGCTAGACGACACCTGCCCTCCTTTGGCCTTCATATCAAGCTCGGTTGAGTAAGCAGCTCTAGTAATCTCCTTAAGTGATATCGTGTCTTGATCTCTTCCATATTTCAATGTATGAACTAATGGCTCAAATCTTCTAGGTAAGCTGTTGAGCAGTATCACAGCTTGATCCTCCTCACTGAGTTCAACATCAAGGCTCGCAAGATCAGACACCAGCTTCATGAATACATCAAGATTCTTATCCATGTTCTTATCTTCTTCTATTTTGAAACTGTAGAACTTTTGCTTCAGGTAGAAACGGTTAGGTAGAGACTTGATTTGGTAGGTAGACTCTACAGCAGTCCACATTTCTAAAGCCGTTTTAGATTTTATAACTTTATGCAAGACCATATCACTTAGGCTCATACTCAACAAATTTCTCACCCTCCTATCTTTTTTCAAGCCTCTTAGGATCCACAGTAAGAGCCTTAGAATCCGGATCATCACTAGCCAGACCCTTTCCCTTAGGATCCACCTCCTCTGGTTGTAGAACAGAGTCTAAACAAGGAACTCAAACTGAGCCAACACCTTATGCTTCCATAAGGCAAAATCACCTTCTCCATCAAACTTCTCTACTTCAAACCTCCCCTTCATAGGCTCCATGACGAACACACCCTAAGCTTGATCAGAACCTGAGATTATGCAGACGTAGAAAAAGCCCACAAAGACACAATAACAAGAAATCCAGAATACCAGAAAAGGACCACCGAGAACCAGAGATAACCACACAGATGTTCAGATATGAAACTAGTGACCCTAACACAGAGCCGATCAGGAAGAGATTCCTTAACCTGATCAGATCTATGAGAGAAAACCCGGATCACCACAGATCTGAAACTCCCTGAACCGTATAACACGGCTCTGATACCACTTATAGTGGTTTAATCTTCCATAAATAAGTTTCTAGTCCATTCTTTAGCTCGTATTCATTTGCTTAGGTTTGTGTTTGTTTGATTTTGCAGTAAAGTAAATGACATGAGAAGCTTAGAGTTCCCAAGGGTGTTAACTAACCCAAGGTACGTCTCGAGAGCAAAGATACAAAGCGGAACTGAGATCAATCACTCACCCAAGCTCACGTCACTCACCATACAATCGTCACTCACCAGATGATCTTAGTGATAGAGGTAACCGTATAAGAAACCCAAAAGAAAAAAACCCTTTCTCGTGTTTCCCACTCTCTCTTACTCTCTCTAGATCTCTTATGACGATAAGGTACGCTCCGCTCTGCTCTTGACTTATCTTTGCTCTTTATATACTCTGCTTATCAGATAGATTCGATGGCTGCTGACTGCTGACTGCTTTCTGTTTAGCCAGCTCACCGAATCTCCAACAACCTAGCACATAGGTTGTTGGCCACTTGATCACCAAAAGCTTTACTTAAAGTTACAGACCAAAACGCAGAGTATAGCTTCTTGGACTCTACCGGATATACAACACTTCAACTGGGCCTTCACACTATGTGTCTCAGCCCAATACCTTTGTCATCCAGCCCAAAGCTAAACTCGGTAATGTTCAACCACACGTGACAGTACCCGTAATTAGTAGTTCTACTAGAGAATTTAGAGACTGTAAGGGCAGAGGTTCGAATTGTGGAAAGGAGAGAAGATTTAGTAAGAAAAAACGTATTTACGATAATATAAATTATAAAAATTACGTACGGAAGGTGCATTATTGGGGGACCCAGCAAGATTAAAAGTCAATACCTCCTTAGTGATGTTGATCAATAAATAAACTTAAAACAATTTTCGTTAAACTAAAAATAAAATAATATTCACAACATGTGAATCGTTCCAGCAAATGCTGACCTTGCCATAAGGCACATTTGAAGAGCCATTGCTTCGTTAACATCCTTTAAAGCCGTAATCATGAAACTATGATGATTATATAAGACTGCAAATCACATTTTGTGAATTTAAAATTCTTAATAAACATAGCCTAGACCAAGGTCTTCTAAGTATTTTATTTCCAACCCATACTGTCCACATTCTCTGAGATTTAGTCCATCTGCATACCTAATTTTTTTTATTTTTGAAAATATCATTTTATAATATGACACTGATATAAATATATGTGGAACACAAATCGAAACTAACATTCTTTAATAAGAAATAGTATCATGAAAAATACAAATGAACAAATCTAACATATATATGTATTACATTCTAAATTTTATCTTTGTATCTAAATATCAAAGAGAAGAGCGAACAAATTTAACTTATCTATGTCGAAATGTCTGGATTTTTTTTGGTAATAATAAATAAATAATTTATATCATCAAAATCTCCTTTATGATTATAAAAACAAAACGCTGGTGACAACTATTCAAAAATTTAAACGAATTCTCGAATCATGTCAGTATGTCACACACACACACACCTCTTATATATATTATTATTATTATTTATTTTATTTTTTTTACTATTACATTAGTATATTATACATTCATTTAAATGCTACATAGTGTTTTTGATGATAAATCTATATATGTAATTGTGATTATGTACATAACAAAAACACAATTTTCTGTTATGTAATTATATACAGAAAAAACTAGATCTAACATTATAACCGACGATAAATTAGCCTAATGGTTATACTTTTAAATTGCCGAAAATGTAAGAGAATCTTAAAAATCATAGGTTAGGTTATATAATCTGGATCTCGCTGTAAGGGAATGTACTAATCGAAGGATCTAAACTTCATGGTCAAAAAAGAAAAACAAAATCTAAAAATTTTAAACTCGTTTTATCGTTATAATTTTAAATTTGGCATATTATCATTAGTTTGAGTTGATTATGAGATTTCTATTTAATTATTTTACAGCTTCGCTTTCAAAGTTACTTTTTTTAGAAGATAGTGTAACTCACCTCATCGAGAGGTTCCAAAATCTATCTATAATATAATGAGGCAGTTGCCATGTCAGCATGTAAGTGAGTCCCACTTTTAAAAAATGTAAAAGAGTGTCAATCCTGTGGTTCGAACTCGAGTTATTGAGTCATAAACACCAACATTTATACCACTAAACTAAAGCGATACTTTGTACATTGATGGCCGAAACTAATATATATTTATGAAGGTCGGAAACCTTTGCTTCTTCGGTCTTCTCTGTGGGACCCACACTTAATTTTTTTATTTAATGATTTAATAAATACTTTATAACTCACGTTTTGAAATAGAATTCGTTAAAAAAAGGCCCAATAGACCTCTTTGGTCTGTAAGCGTTCTCTTCAATGGAAGTTTAGGGCTTTCAATTTTTAATCATCGTTTCATGACTCATCTAAGAAACACAGATTAGCTCTTTGAGTTCCATGAATCAGTTTATCTTCTTTAGTCTCTACATCTCCCCATCTTTAATAAATTCATCATTGGTTCTTTTATTTTATTGTGTGGTTTTAATTTGGTCATCCTTAGCTTGCACCCTTTGATCTAACCAAGAAGAAGAAGAAGACATTTGTCGTTCAGGATGCCATCGAGGACTCAGCTGAGTCACACGAGAGACATACTATCCGTTGCCTGATTGTTTAAGAAGAGTTTATATGTGCTGTGAAACATATTTGTTTCTTTTCATCAGTTGCTTTGTTTAATCTTTTTTTCTGCAAATAATGATGGCTTTGACAGTTCATTTACGGGAGCCAAGAAGTAAAAGAAGAAGAAGTCAGTGAGTGTCTGACATTTTCTGTCTTCCTGAGTTTTTTTTCCATTCATTAAACTTGGGATTTTGAAGATTATGTGCCTCACATT
>NC_027754.1:2405190-2425180 GCF_000695525.1 Brassica oleracea var. oleracea | reverse complement strand
AAACTTATCATCCGTAACATAATAATATGCTTTTTCTGTGCTAGGAACCGTTTGTAAATAAATATCTCGGATGTATATGACTGCTGAGTTTGTTGATTTTGGCAGTGAAATCACTAAGCTTGCAATGTGTCAGGACAACAAAAGCATCTCAACTAATGGTTAGCTTTACAATTTCGTTGGTTTCTTTTTCCTATTATGTTGGATGAATTATTTTAGCTAACAAATATCGCAATAGAGCGCTGGCAATAACTCTAATAGATTTATATATACATTTAGAATTGGAAGTTTGGTGAAAACAGGAACAAGTACTTCTGTCACGCTATTGGACAGTTATATGCCATTTCAAGAGAATTGATTTTTTATATTTCCCATAATCAGTAACATTTTAACTGTTTTGTCTACTTTGCATTCGTACCTCATTCTCCATCTAACTTCTCAGTGCTACTATATAATGATCAAGTCATTTTCTGCACAAATATGCAAGTAGGGATGTTACGTTGGGTGATTTTTATTGGGCTTGGCTATACAAAGTCTGTTGTGACTCTAAAACTTTTACCTCATTTAACATTGATTCTGGTTCTTGGGAGAATTGCAAATTGTGAATGAAAAGCACAAGCAGGGAATATATGTGTAGCTGCGTTCGACTCAACATGTAGCGGTATCTGCAGATCCGCTGATCCCATTGTGCAGGTTAACATGCAATGTGTTGACCTGGAAATCATTATTTGGAAGTTACATTTCGAGGCCTTTCCTAAACATATAAATAGACCATTGATAGAGTTTGATATTTATAATACTCAGTGTTCATGGAGTCTACAGAAAATAGTCATTTTGCATGTTCTATATGAAACCAAGAGATATATCCTTTGTATGATGATTTTATTATGATAGCTACTAACATAGGAGATGACTAGAGAAAGAGAAATGAGTATGAATCTCTTATATGGGTAGCTTTTGTAAACACATTTGGGTTTATTAACAGTTGTGACAAGCAATTATGTTTATAGTAAAAGAAACCCGTCGCAGCGTCAATAACAAATGCGCCTGTTTTTTGGTTGTTTGGGATTGAAATAGCTTATGGGTTTTCTAAATCAATATAATTGATTTGATTAAAGCTATCTTGGATGACAAAAAGAAGGATTGCAAGTCTAATAACTTCTACGTTAGACTTCAACTAAATTATAATCAGTCTTTTATCCATATAATCTTAGTTATAAACGTAAGGATTTATTAGAATAAATAAACAGTTTCAAAAATATTTAATATGTGATCTAATAAACAAAAGAACACGTAGGATTTTTAGGATTTAAAGTGATTGGAGACAATAGTTAATGAATATGAAAAGAATACGAAGCAGAATGATTCGAGCAAATTAGTGGCAACACAGAGCTAAGCAAGATAAAAATATCAATCAATAAAGAATAAAAGAAGAATGAGCAGGGTTAAGTTATTACACAAGCCAAAACTAAGACAAATCAAACGACAGAACGTGAAAACAAATGTAAACAAGACAAGAGGAGATAGTGAAGATAAAATACATTGAAAAACTAAATGCTAGATTAATAAACAAGAGACCAAAAAAAGATTAAAATGCAAAAACTCCGCGTTTTGGTGCAGATAACGATCCCTAGTCAGAACAATAAATCAGTTTTTGTAATGTTTAGATCTTAACCAATAACCATAAAACACAGAAATATAAGCCAGGTATTTAAAAGTCAAAAACTTAAAAAACCAACAACCGTTGATGAACACCGAATCGTAATAAACGGTAGAAAGAGAGCAGAAAAAAGAAATAAAATAAAAGGGTGTAAATTAGAGCGTCTGGTACGGGACCCACATGAGGCGAAAACGGTAGAGAAGTCCGTCGTTTTGAGTTGTTTAAAAAGGAAGAGACGTTTCTGCTTTGCAACATAGCTCGTCTTCACCTACAATATATATTTCTATCTCTCTCTCTCTCTCTCTTTTTCTGGTGTGTGTAATCGAGTGTTGAAACGACAGAGAGAGACGCCGTTTTGGATATCTGTGTGTGAAGAAAGGAAAGAGAGAGATGTCAGGTCTCGAGGATATCAAGAACGAGACTGTTGATCTGGTATCTACTTCATCTCTACCTTTCTTCTAGCTTAATCGTCTGAGCACTGTTTTTGATTTATCATGCACGCAAAGTGTTCGATGATATGCTTGACTGAGAATAGATCTGTTCCGTTGCCCTTCGTTTGCATATGATTGTTTCTCGTTTCGGTTAAAATTTCTATTTCAGTGATATGACGATTCTTATTCTTTGGATCCGATTCTGAATATCAAATCCCTAAAATCGCAGATGTTACTTCAAATACTTTCAATCGCTATTTTCATGGATCCGAGTCATGACCTGATTTTCATAATTTTTTTCTTTCCAAATTAATTATTTTTTTTTTAAAAAAAATCAGAAATATATGGACTTTATTGGAGCGATAATTACAGAAACTCCTTTAAAGCTTTTTAGGGTATTAACCAAAAACAGTTCGGATTACTGTTCATCATGAAAAAGCAGATCTACCCACACATGTGAAACACTGAAACTAAAAAAGATAACGAAGAACAAAAATAAAGTTTCTTTTATTGGTGGAGGTAAGCTAAAGTCTTTTCATATATTAATTCAAAAGGGAAACATACACCAAAAAGTTGATTTTAAAAGAGAAAAAAATTGATTTTACTTGTGAAATAATTTTTTTTTTGGTTTACTCTTTATACTTTTTTTTCTTTCTGAAAATCTCATTTTAAGATAACGTCTTTGCTGTAAAAGCTGCTCATAATATTCTATCTTCCACCCCTAAAAATGCAAATTAGTTTTTAATTATAAAAGGAATATTAATCTGTTTGTTTTGGTTCGTAAGAGTTTTAGGATTTGATGTACCTTTCCGTAGTACTTTGTTTTTATTATATAGTCTCTGTCTTTTAGCAAAACACTATTATTCAACGCACGCAAACTTGTAAATAGCCTCGTGTATAGTAAAAAAATAAAAAATCAATTTTCTTTTCTTCTCGTTTACTATGAATATGACCGAAATACCCTTAATCGGACCTTGGCTTTCACGCCGGAAAGTAGGCACCTTTCATGGAGGGAATCACTCAGCGCGTGTTTTACACGTCTCTTATACGTGCTTTGATAGTAGTACTAGTGATGGTGGTGGTCCCCAGCCTCCTCCACTGCAAGATTCTTTTTACCTTCCATTGTCAGTAACTTGAGTCAACGCCACTTTTCTGAGTAGCCGAGTTAGATCGTTTCAAAAGATTTGTATGAAACTGCAAAGTTTTGATTTTTTTTGTTTGTTTTGTTTGAAGATGTTACACCAATTCTTTGTATGAATTACTGATCAACATTTTGTTGGATTCTCAGGAAAAAATTCCGATTGAGGAAGTTTTCCAGCAGCTGAAATGTACAAGGGAAGGGTTGACCACGCAGGAAGGGGAGGAAAGGATTCAGCTATTTGGCCCCAACAAGCTCGAAGAGAAGAAGGTTTGAGTTTGACTTAAACCCATTGTTGTTTCCTGATATTAAAAAGCTTTTGCCTTTGTGAATGTCTGAGTAGTCACGAGGTTTGATCGTTTCATTTTTAAAATATACAGGAAAGCAAGATTCTGAAGTTTCTGGGGTTCATGTGGAATCCGCTTTCATGGGTTATGGAAGCTGCGGCTATCATGGCCATTGCTTTGGCGAATGGTGATGGCAGACCTCCGGATTGGAAAGATTTTGTTGGTATCATCTGTCTGCTTGTTATCAACTCCACAATCAGTTTCATTGAAGAAAACAATGCTGGAAATGCCGCAGCTGCTCTCATGGCTGGTCTTGCTCCTAAAACCAAGGTAATGTGTTGCATAATGCTGTGACGTTATCATTGTACATGACGTTTCAAAACTTCTCTCGAGCTTAACCTGTTTGTTTGTCTTCTGTTGTTGTTGTGATGTTTCTTGTTTTCAGGTGCTCAGGGATGGAAAATGGAGTGAACAAGAAGCTGCTATTCTTGTCCCAGGAGATATTGTTAGCATTAAACTTGGAGACATCATCCCAGCTGATGCCCGTCTTCTCGAAGGTGATCCTTTAAAGGTTGACCAGTCTGCTCTAACTGGAGAGTCCCTTCCCGTGACCAAGCACCCGGGTCAAGAAGTTTTCTCTGGCTCAACTTGTAAACAAGGAGAAATTGAAGCGGTTGTTATAGCTACTGGAGTTCACACCTTCTTCGGTAAAGCTGCTCACCTTGTGGACAGCACTAACCAAGTTGGTCACTTCCAGAAAGTTCTTACATCCATTGGAAACTTCTGTATCTGTTCTATTGCTATTGGTATCGTGATTGAAATAATCGTCATGTACCCTATTCAAAGAAGGAAGTACAGAGATGGAATTGACAATCTGTTGGTCCTCTTGATCGGTGGTATCCCCATTGCTATGCCAACGGTGTTGTCCGTGACTATGGCTATCGGGTCTCACAGGTTGTCTCAGCAAGGTGCCATCACCAAACGTATGACTGCCATAGAGGAAATGGCAGGAATGGATGTCCTTTGCAGTGACAAAACGGGAACACTGACCCTCAATAAATTGAGTGTGGACAAGAACTTGGTTGAGGTTTTCTGCAAGGGCGTGGAAAAAGACCAAGTCCTATTATTTGCAGCCATGGCTTCTAGGATTGAGAACCAGGATGCTATTGATGCAGCCATGGTTGGAATGCTTGCGGATCCAAAAGAGGTATACGTCTTTCTCGGTTTGAATTACTTCTGTAGTTTAGGATCCAAACAATTTCTTATGTTTCACTTGTATTTTCGTAGGCACGAGCTGGAATCAGGGAGGTTCACTTCCTTCCATTCAACCCTGTTGACAAGAGAACTGCTTTGACTTACATCGACTCGGATGGTAACTGGCACAGAGTCAGCAAAGGTGCTCCCGAGCAGGTAGTGAATTTTCAACTTTCCTCTGCAAATGTTACTTTATTCCTTCATTCGAGTCTACTATATCAATTTTTCCCACACAGATCCTCGACCTTGCCAATGCGAGGCCTGACCTTCGGAAGAAGGTTTTCGGTTGTATGGACAAGTATGCCGAACGCGGTCTTAGGTCATTGGCAGTTGCTCGTCAGGTACTTATTTACGAGTGATCTTATGTTTTCAGACTTCTTTTTTGCATGGAAACAAATGTTCAGATGTTTGTTCTTATTCCTTCTTAGGTGGTTCCCGAGAAAACCAAAGAAAGCCCTGGTGGACCATGGGAATTTGTTGGTTTATTGCCTCTTTTTGACCCTCCAAGACACGACAGTGCCGAAACCATTCGCAGGGCTTTGAATCTTGGTGTTAACGTTAAGATGATCACCGGTAACTAAACTTATTCGTCATTTTCTATATCAAGAAATCCATGGCTATGTAGATGTTTTTCCTAACTTGCGCTCTAATTACGTTTCCAGGTGACCAACTTGCTATTGGCAAGGAAACCGGTCGCAGGCTTGGAATGGGAACCAACATGTATCCTTCTGCGGCTCTTCTTGGTACTGACAAGGACTCCAACATTGCATCCATTCCTGTTGAGGAGTTGATTGAGAAGGCTGATGGGTTTGCTGGGGTCTTTCCAGGTTATAACTTGCTTTCGATCTTAAAATTCATTATATGTTCATCAGAAAAGGTTTTGTTATATTGATTTAAGCTTCTTCTTATCTTTCTAATTGCAGAGCACAAATATGAAATTGTGAAAAAGCTGCAAGAGAGGAAACACATTGTTGGAATGACTGGTGATGGTGTCAACGATGCTCCTGCATTGAAGAAAGCTGACATTGGTATTGCTGTGGCCGATGCTACAGATGCTGCTCGTGGTGCTTCAGATATTGTTCTCACTGAACCTGGATTGAGTGTTATCATCAGTGCAGTGCTCACTAGCAGAGCTATCTTCCAGAGAATGAAGAACTACACCGTGCGCATTCTCTTAGTTTTTTTCTTACATTATGCCCACTATTTGTGTTCGTTTGCACCAATATCTAATATCTTTTTCTTGCTTATGACAGATTTATGCAGTGTCAATCACAATCCGTATTGTGGTAAGTAGACACTTCATTTAGATATCTATCTCTTATTACCATGATCTTTCTTTTGTGTACTGATTATATTGCGATATACTTTGTGCAGTTTGGTTTCATGCTTATTGCTCTGATATGGGAATTTGACTTCTCAGCGTTCATGGTTCTGATTATTGCCATCCTTAATGACGGTGAGCAAATGGCTTTACTTTGCTATATAGACTCCTAATATTTTATCTGCATTATCTTATATCGTATGGTATTGTTTGTTGCTATCTTTTAGGTACCATCATGACAATCTCAAAGGATAGAGTCAAGCCATCTCCCACACCTGATAGCTGGAAGCTCAAAGAAATTTTCGCCACCGGAATTGTGCTGGGAGGTTACCAAGCCGTTATGAGTGTTGTTTTCTTCTGGGCGATTCACAAGACCGACTTTTTCTCCGTAAGCTTCATCAGCTCATTTTCTTTTCTTTTTTTTTTGTGTAAAGATGCTTGAGGGATTATGTAGATAAATATTGCCTTAGGAAACTAAAATTCACCGTTGATATGCAGGACAAGTTTGGTGTGAGGTCAATCAGGGACAACAATGATGAGCTAATGGGTGCTGTGTACCTTCAAGTTAGTATCATCAGTCAAGCGCTCATCTTCGTCACGAGGTCAAGGAGCTGGTCGTTCGTTGAACGTCCTGGGGCGCTTCTGATGATTGCTTTCGTCATTGCACAACTGGTAAGAACATCAAAACCCCATAGTTTCCTGAATTCTAGAAAAGAAACCCACTGAGACTCATCTAACTCTTCTTCCCATATGCAGGTTGCGACTTTGATTGCAGTGTACGCTGACTGGACGTTTGCAAAGGTGAAGGGTATCGGTTGGGGATGGGCTGGTGTGATTTGGGTTTACAGCATTGTTACATACTTCCCACAAGACCTTTTGAAGTTTGCCATTCGCTACATCTTGAGTGGAAAGGCTTGGACCAGCTTGTTTGACAACAGGGTACATAGAACTAACTCTCTCCGATCGCTTTTTCACATCCTGAGGTAAAATTTTATGCTAATTACTTCTGCTGTTACTTTAAAACAGACTGCTTTCACGACCAAGAAGGATTACGGTATTGGAGAAAGAGAAGCTCAGTGGGCACAAGCTCAGAGGACACTTCACGGTCTCCAGCCGAAAGAAGAGGTCAACATCTTCCCAGAGAAAGGAGGTTACAGAGAGCTGTCTGAGATCGCCGAGCAAGCTAAGAGAAGGGCCGAGATAGCAAGGTAAGTCTACTTTGATATCTAAACTTGGAAGAAACTGGAGTTTGCTTGATTCTGATTAGTGAATATGCTTTGTTGTGACAGGCTTAGGGAGCTTCACACACTGAAGGGACATGTTGAATCAGTCGCAAAGCTGAAGGGCTTGGACATTGACACAGCTGGGCATCACTACACTGTGTAGTTGCAGTTGCAGTTGCAGTTGCACTTACACATTTTACCAAAACCAACCCGTCATGACTCTTCGTTTTTTTTCTCAAGTCACAATAGAGGGAAGAGAACTCTGTGTATTGTCATAACTCTTCCAAAAAACTCGTTTCATTGTTAGCTTCTGCCTTTGTGGTTTGTCACTTCGGCTACAACCTGTTTTAATGGCTTAATATGAGCTTCTTACTCTCTTGTTTCCTGTTATGTTTGTTTAATCAGTTCAATCTTGAGTCTAATAGTTGAATCATATTATTTATTTTCACTAAAAAAATTAAAACGTTGATATATATACTTTGATGTTTACAAACATCAAGATGCTTGTGACATACATTGGGGGTTGTAGTGGGTTTGGTTGGATAAGTTCAGAGTGACTTCATGTATCAAGAGACGTGCAAAGGTATGGATGATGACTTCGAATCATTCATACCACTTGCTCTTTATCTGATAGGAACTTCAATCATGTCATTTTTTTTTTCATCGACTCGTAAAGACTCACACTGACTCTGTGAACCAAATCGGGAGATCTTGATCCATGTGAACGACGAAAGACGATTGCTTTCTGACACTGCGTGCTAGGCCATCCATTTTTGTATTTTGCGTCCTTGGTACATAAACAATCTCTGAATAGAGGAAACTTCATTTCAGGGCCTTAATATCTTCTAAATAATTTGTAAAAGCTAGCTATTCTTCTGGTTCCAAAACCATCTTCACCAATTGAGAGCAATCCGTTGCAAATGTAAACATAAAATTGACGTAAGTTTCTCATGCATTCCATTTCTCAGAGTAGTGCTTCCATCTCTGCATGAAGAGGAGAAAGACTAGCTCGAACATTCCTCGCCCCTAACAGCCCATCAAATCCTTATAGAGTACTGAACCATCCCTGTCCGGAGAAAAAATCATTCTCTTTCCAGGAACCATCTGTGAAACACCATCTTCCTGGAATTGACAGTAGAGTCGTAACCTCTATGTGTCGTACATTCCTCTGTTCGTTCAATATCTGTGTCTCAGCCCAAAGTGTAGATTCTATTTTTGCCAAACTAAGCGTGTCCCAAGGATCAATGTCCAGATTACTAAAAACTTTATTATTCATTCCTTTCCAAATATACTATAATATCCATGCAAACTGATGATAATCCATCTGCGGGAAAACTATCCAGAAGAGATGATCCATGTTTGTGAAGAAAAAGATTGTTGAAAAAATAGATGGATTTGATGGTATCTTTGAGAGAGCCCAAACCTGAAGTGCTGGAGGACATTCAAAAGACACATGGTTTATCGATTCTTCATCAGCTCCACACCGTGCACAACGTATATCCCCATGTATCCCCCGCGTTTGTAGATTCTTCTTGACTGCTATACACCCCGTCACCAATTGCCATAAAAAATGTTTTATCTTTGGTAGGCACCGTATTTTCCAACAAAACGCCTTCAATACATCCACCGTGGGTCCAAACATTAATGGTGGTTTGTCCCTGGGCACTACAAGAAAAATGGGTTTTATTAGCGGACGGAAAACGCTATCTAACGATACGATAGCGGTTTTAGAAGCGCTGTATCATCGCCCGTCATAATAGGTCAAGTACATTAGATAGCAGTTTTTTGCATTGCTATCATATTGCGACAAACAATAGCGTTTTATTGCAAGTAATTAAATATTTTATTATAACGTTTTTTATTGTTATTATTTATCTTACTAAAAATAAAAAAAATAATAAAATTTTTTTAAAAGATATTTATAAATCGAAATTGGTTACAAAGTTAAAGACCGGTACACCAAATAAAGCAAACTTAACCAATTTTTTTTAACAAAATAAAAGCTAAACCTAAAAGAAAAACCTAGTCTACGCCTCCATGAACTGTCCCCCACAACGCCGTATACATCCCGTCGTCCTCCTCCTCCATTTGTCGTCGCCGTCCTCCTCCATTGCTGTGTCGACCAAGCTCTCGCGTCTCGGTCTTCTCTCCTTCTCCTCCACCACCACGACTAGCTTTCTCTGCCATCTCCATGGAACTACTTCAGATCCGGTGTGTCAACGAAGCCCTCCTCACGTCTCTGTCTTCTCTCCTTCTCCGCCTATCTTCTTCTTCTTCTTTCTGGGTTCCACCTCCACCACCACCTGTAGCTTCTTCTGCCATCTCCACACCATGGCTTCTTCAGATCTCGGGCTCCGTCGCAAGATGTTGTTGATTTCGTTGGCTTCCTTTCCCTACAAAAGAATCCAACACAAACACAATTAGAAAATGAGAAGCCAACACATGAACTTTATCAATCTGAAAACCAAAAAAAAAAGAATTGAATAGAAACAGAGATGGTCGTAAGGAAGGAGAAGATAGAAGAGAGATTGATAATTTTTTAGAAAGAGAAGATGAAAGATCTACAAATCTGAAAAAGAAAAAGAACAGACCTGAACCGTCGGATTTAATCTCATCCAACGGATGAAGAGGTGATCCATGTGCTTAAAATTCTGACCAATAAGAACTCTTCATCATTCTTGCACACTAAAAAGGAACTCGTATTGTTTTTGGTTATTTATATATGTATTTTAATTTTAAAAATTTAAAACATATGAATATTTAAATGATTATGTTTCAAGTTTCTAAGCCTTAAATAATGCTTACGTGCTTGTAGTTATGACTAAATTTATATAATTATAATTTCAAAATTGCATCTTAGTGTTTATGTTTATGAGTTTAGAGTTTGGAGTATGGAGTTTATGATTTATATGTAAGATTTTATGTTATGAGTTTAAGAAACATTGGATTTAAAGAGTACACTTAATATTTGTGGTTAAAGTTTAAATTTAGATTTGAAGTTTATATATTAGTGGATGTATGGTTTATGCTGAAGTTTTAGGGTATAGAGTTTGATAGGAGATTTAAGGTTTATGTGTTTGAAAGTTATATATTAAGATTAAGAAAAAATTGAGTTTGCGTTTAAGATTTGAAGTTATAATATGAAAATATTAGAGTTTTAAGTTTGTGTTTAGAGTTTAGGGTTCAAAAACTTGTTTAGAGTTTAGGGATTCAAAAAGCCAAATATAGCGTTTTATTATATTTTGCTATTAAAGATACGCTATCATAGCGTTTTTAAATAAACTACTTTATCATAGCGTTTCCAAATATACAAACGCTATCTAAAATTAAGCGGTATGTCAACCATAGCAGAAAAGCAAAAAACGCTATCCTGTACTGCTATCAAAACTCTTTTTTCTTGTAGTGGGGTAAACCCGTTCTACCTGATATCCTGATTTAACCGTATATTTTCCATTGTTTATGAAATGCCATTCATCCCTATCTACTATCTGAGTCCTGCTCAGTGTATGCCTTCTATAATTTTCACATCCTGTGGGTCCACCAAAGCCCGAAGTGCCTGCGAATTCCAAGTTCGCGAAGTAGAATCAATGAGAGAATCTACTATGAGGTCTAGGTAATAGTTGTGTCTGTTTTTATTAGCTGGTCTCGGGCGAGTGGTTGGGAGCCAATGATCCTGATCCCACCTGTTTGATTAGTCCTTTGCTTACCAGAGGCTACCAGAGATGATACTCCTTCAGCCATATGACGGAGAATACGAATGAATCAGTTCAAGGGGTGAGGCATTCCTGTAATATCGACCTTTGAACACTCGAGCAAAAAATGTGTTTGGCTCCTCTATCAGACGCCGTAATTGTTTACCAAGCATCGCTGTATTGAAATCAGTGATGTCTTTGAACCCCAAACCTCTTTCATCCTTATTTACACATACTTTGTCCCATGATTTCCAGTGCATGCCTCTTGTGCTTCCCCTTGGACTCCACCAGAATTGTGCTACCGCGTTCGTCAGTTTTTTTGTGGTTGCCTTAGGTAAACGTTAGCAAGACATCACATGATTTGGTAATGCCGTAACCACTGATTTAATAATCACTTCCTTTCCTCTTTTTGTGAAAAACATAAAAGTCCAACTGTTGACCCTATTATTTAGCAGGTCCTGCACAAAGCTAAAAACTTGTATCTTGAAGCCCCCAATATTTTCTGGTAAACCTAGGTAAGATCCCATTCCTCCAATATTCTGGATACCCAGAATATCTCGTAACTCCTGTCTGGCCGATTCTTCAATCTTGTGCTCAAATTGAATCGAAGACTTATCAAGATTTATTAGTTGACCTGATACTACCACATATTCCTTTAAGATTATGAGAATGGTTTGGCACTCTTTACTTTGAGCTTTACAAAAGAAGATGCTATTGTCCGCAAATAGCAAATGAGATATCGATGGATAGGCTCTGACTACCTTCATTCCTGTTAATTGTTTTCCTCTCTCCACCTTCTTAATATTTGCAATTAAAGCCTCAGTACACATAATAAATAAATAAGGAGATAAAGGATCCCCTTGACGTAAACCCCTATGTGGAATAATTAGACCACGTGGTTGACCATTTAGTAAAACCCGATATTGAACCGATGATATACACTCCATCATTAGTTTAATCCAATGGAGATCAAAACCAATCTTTTGTAGTAAAGCCTTGATAAAATCCCATTCCACCCTATCATACGCTTTGCTCATGACCATTTTAATTGCCATATACTTTCCTTGACATGCTTTATTAGTTCGTAATCTATGAAACATTTCCTGGGCTATAAAAATATTATCAGAAATCAACCTTCCTGACATAAAAGCCGATTACGTTTCTGAAATGAGAGAGGGGAGACATAATTTCAGTCGCTGACACAAAACATTCGAAATGATTTTATACCATACGTTACATAAACTGATTGGCCTCAACTCCGTCATCCGTGTAGGCCTCTCCGTCTTTGGAATCATACATATATTAGTAATATTTAACCTTGAATCCATTTTTCCAGAAGCCAAAAAATTATTTACCATTTCTACCAAATCCTCCTTAATAATATGCCAAGAATGTTGAAAAAATAGAGCTGTCATGCCGTCCGGTCTTGGCACCTTCTCTAGCTGCATAATAAACAAAGCCTCTCTAACCTCATCCTCAGTCGCTATCCTTAACAATCGTTGATTCATCTGAGGAGTGATACCTGGTGTTACCTCTATGAGGAAACTATCAAACTCTGATGGTGAAGTTGTACTAAATAAATCTTCAAAATAGTCTACTGCCACTTTTTCCACACTATTATCCTCTGTAATCCAATTTCCCGCAGCATCATGTAGCCCGACTATCCTATTACGAATCCATCTTTGCTTGGTTAAAGCGTGATAGAATTTTGTGTTAAGATCCCCAGATGAATACCACATATTCATGCTTTTCTGATGCCAATAATCCTCTTCATCCTTTTATGCATCTTGTAACTTCCTAGATACCTTCAGAATCTCTTCCTGAGATCTAGTGTTATTTGTTTGTACCTCTTCAAGAGCTTTCTGTAATTCATTTATTTTTTCCTTTCCATAAGGTGGATTATTTTTCCGCCATTTAGCAATTTCGTGACGAAAATTGCTAATTTTAGCCACTATACCATCTTCCCTTCCTCCACTATAACCTGACCAGCCCATTGTGATTGATTCCATAAGACCCTCTTGTCCAATCCATCTCTTATCAAAACGAAATTGTCCTTTCCTCCTGGGAACTTTATCCTCCAAGTAGGCCACTATTGGGAGATGATCAGATGCCACCATCTCTAAATATTCTGTATAAGAGCATGGAAATAAAGTGTGCCACTCCTCGTTTGCTAAAGCGCGATCTAGACGACATATGATCATCACCGCCCCTTTTCCTTTCCCTCGTCTCCCTTGCCATGACATTTTATTTCCCCGAGCTGGAAACTCCAATAATCCACTATTTCTTATCATGTTATTAACGGGAATAAATGAATCCGCAATTCTCATTGATCCTCCTTCCTTTTCATGATTTGCAGTGATCTCATTTAAATCGCCAATGATAAACCAAGGTACGGATCGTGAGAGTCCATATCTAGTTAAACTCTCTCACACTTGTTCCCTCAGTTTTTTGACTAGGTCACCGTACACAAAAGTTAAATAAACCGTTTTTCCAAGAGCCACCGCTTCCACATCTATCATTCAGTTACTGGAAAACAAAATCTTAATCTGATACTCATTATTGTAAAAAAGTGCTAATCCACCACTCCTCCCAAGTGGGTCTATACTGTGACCAGATTATCATATCCATAATGTGATTGAAAGTCTTGAACAAACTCTAACTCTTGCTTTGTTTCAGATAAGAATAGAAAATCTAGTTTATGTTTATACCATATCTTCCTCATATAATTTATAGTCAACTTATTTCCCACTCCTCGGCAATTCTAACTTAGGACTCTCATAAAAAAACATGGATAAGTGCTCCCTAGAGCTGTCGAATTTGGATTTAAAGATATCCTGGTACTCATTAGTATAATAAAGCTGTCGAAGAAGATCTACCATAACCAGATTATCAAACCCGAAATAAACCTGGAATCCCTGTACTAAAGCTGAAACTTGGTTTGTTGCCAATAAAAACTCTGGTTTTTGTTTATACCAGATCACCCTAAGATAACCTATCATCCATTTCCTACCCATACTTCAGCAACTCCAAATAAGTACGCGTCAAATTTGTATTGACCGGCTCTTTTGAGCAATAATGCTGGGTATAAATAAACTATAATTTTCCAATGAATTTATAAAATATCAGTAATTTATACTTGAGACCCACGTGCCCTTGAATCTGAATGTTGACCCATATCCTCGAAATTCTTCGTTTCTCCTTTTATAATTATACAAATTATTTTATGTATTAAATATTTTTACATATTATGAAATCATAAATATATATTAAATAATTAAAAGTCAGTACTATTAAATATATAATTAAATTAGTGCGAACATATAAATCAATTTTCTTAATCCAAAAAATATTTTTTTTATATTTGATAGGATATGTTATTAAATTTAAATATACTAACATAGATAATATATTTTAGAATATTTTTAATATTAATGTCTATTAAATGATGATTTCTACTCATATAGTTTTTTGATCATTTGTATTTTTTATAGAAAAAAATTTAAATTACTGATAACAAAATTTTCATTGTGGGATTAATAGTTTTAGTAATTTATAATTTAAAAAATAAGTTGTCAATGATCGTTCAAAACTTTTATCAAAAAAATTGTTCAAAGTAAATTTTGAAACTAAAATATTGTATTTTACATGGTTTATAGTTTAATTTAAAACGATATATATATTAATCTTAATAATTAATTAAATTAGACTTTTTACTTATATAATTTTTGTAATCATTTGTATTTTGTCATAACAAAATTTTTAAATCATGGATCATAAAATTTGAATGTGAGACTTTTAACAGTTTTAGTAATTTATAGTTGTTTGTAAAAATTCAAAATATAATATATACATAAAAATCTTAATTTTTATTATATGGTTTTGTGGTTGTTTAATTTATTTAATAGTTTAAAATTAAACAAATATGATAGAAGATACACTATTTTTTTATCAAATCTTTATTATTCAAAATCATTAATTGCCATATATACTTTAGCCACATTAGGCAATTCCGTAAATTTTATTTAAGGAAATAATAAAGTACATTAATGATGAATTTATTGTTAGTTTAATAAAAATATTATTATATAATTAGATGGACCAACATATTTCTCTAATGATTCTAAGAATCATTCTACTGATGACATGTGGCTACAAAAAAATGTTGTAAATGCTTCTCAAATAATATATAGGGGATGTGATCAAACTCACAGTCCAACAAAATAGAAAAAAACGAAAACCATGACCATAATGCCCAGCCTGATCGTATTACCCCAAATAATAACCTCTGCTGATTGTGATCTCCCTTCCATTCCCTATGTAACCGAAGCCATCGAGCAAAAAAACAAAGAAAAAAGAAATTTGTTTTTTTTTTTTGAACACGAGAATTAATTAATTAGACCTCCAACCAAAACTAGTTGGAGAAAGCAGAGTACATAGCAGATTTGGCTAAAGTATCAGCCATAGAGTTTTGTGATCGCGGAATGAAACTAAAAGAAATGCGAGAAAAACGATAAGATAGAGCCTCGATGTCCCGAATGATTCCGTAGATATCCGCCGAGTGATACTTCGAGGAGAGGGCATTGATGAGTGCCTGACAGTCTGACTTGATGCAGATTAAAGTGATTCCAGCGTCGAGGGCGTGGAGGAGGGCTGACCGGATGGCGAGTGCTTCAGCCATCAGAGGTGATGAGATGTGTTCAAACATACGGGTGCCTTGTAGAGTGATAGTCTTCTCAGGTGTTAGGATATACCAGCCACACCCTGCTCTGTTCGTGGACGAGTGCCAGGCTGCGTCAGTGAAGCAGGCCGGTTCAGTGGTGATCGTGAGTGTCGGTGGTAAGCGAGGATTCCGTGCGATAGGAGGATCAAGGCCTGGTAGTTGCGATGCATTCCATTCCCGGGCGTTAGCAATGGCTTTGGAGAGAATATCAGTAGGTTCAAAATTCCTGTTCTCGAAGATAAGGTAGTTCCTTGCTGTCCAAATTGCCCAGCAAATCCATGGGAAGATCGTTTCTTTGATTCCTAATGGCGGAAGGTTGATGTAGTTCGCTGACTCCAGAAAAATTGTTGCAAGAGTAGATGTATCTGTCAGTATGAACTCGTTTCTCCAGATACTTGCTGACCAGATTTGACGTGTGAACGCACAGTGGAGGAAGATGTGATCCGCCGTCTCTAGTTCACCACAGCGTCTACAAGAAATGTTGGTAAGCATTCCCCGTTTTGCTAGATTTTCTCCCAGCGGCAGGGCTCCATGGAATATCTTCCATAAGAATAGATGAAGCTTTGGGGAGGTCTTGCAGGTCCAGATGCCTTTGTTTAACGCTTGCTCCGTAGTTCGTTGAGCTTCAGTGGCTTCGTTGTCCTCAACCTGGATCATAGAGGCTGCTACGAAGTACCCAGACTTAACCGAGTATACTCCTGTCTTTGAATCTAGCCACGCATAAAAATCAGGTGCTCCCGTAATACTTGGTCTGATACAGAGGATCTCAGGAAGAAGATGTGGCATAATGCTTGTTATTTGGTTGATATTCCATTCTCCACTTCCTCTGCAGATGAGATCAGATACAAACAAATCTTGGTCGCTTTCTTTTACTGGTCCAAACGGGACAGTAGGGTGATCAAGTCTTAGCCAAGGGTCCTTCCAGACCCGTGTTCCTTCCCCATTCCCTATGACCTTACCCAGTCGGGTAACCAATAGATCTCTACCCGCAATGATGCTCCTCCATCCGTGCGACATTGTCTTTGTTTCAGAAACCTGGAGGAAAGAAGCGTTAGTACAGTATTTGCCTCTTAGTATGCGGGACAGCAGGCAGTCGGGTTTTGTGATGATCCGCCAAGTTTGTTTGGCCAGCAGTGCCTTGTTGAAGGCCTGAATATCTCTAATACCTAACCCTCCGTGAGCTTTAGGCTTGATAAGCTTCTCCCAAGCCACCCAAATCTCGTTAGAGTGGATTGGATTTGATCGCATAAGCTCATAGGAAGGAGGAAGCACGTCATAGAGAAAGAAGGAACCGCTGTAAGTACAGACTTCAACATAACCAGTTTGCCAGCGCTTGATAGGCGACGTGTAGCCCAAGAAGCCGCTTTGCTTCTGATACGGTCGACAATTCCGATAAAAAGGTCCCTTTTTCGCCGACCGAAGTGTTCCGAGAGACCCAAATACTTGCCCGTTCCTCCTTCCTTTTCAATCCCAAGGTGTATTTTAACACGGTGCCGTATTACCTGCGGGGTCTTGGCTGAGAAGGTGATGGAGGATTTCAAGCCTTGTCCGGATGGATAAAGAAGAGGGCGTGTTTGATCTCGTCAGCCTCTGGAGTTGTACCGAGGCTCTGATTCACTTCACCTGAGAGGCTCGGTTTGAGTGCTGAGTGCACAATGTCCTTCGTCAAGTCTGAGGGCCCGCCATGGAAATTCTGAGACCGGCTAGATGACCGCTTCTTTGAGCTCGTTTGCACAAACCGGAAAGGATCTCTCCACAAAGAATGAAGAGATACGGGGATAGCGGGTCGCCTTGTCGAATGCCTCTTGACGGTATCACTCTTCCATGAACAGAGTCAAATTTTTATCCCCTGCAGAGAGCCACATAATTCTGCTGCGTTGCCGCCAAAATTCTTCTTCATCTCTGTATGCAATGTGAAGCTTGGCGTTAAGAGATGTGATCATGGAATCATCTCCCTGGGGGTCGATCATGGCCGTTTCTAGGCTCAGCTTTAACTGATTTATAGCTTCTTTGCTGTTGAAAGACTGTTCTCTAGACCACGTTGCGATAGCTTTGCGGCATCGCGAAAGCTTCGCGTCCATGGATAGGTTGGGATCAGCATTCCAGACTTCAGCAATTAGATTTCTAACCTCAGCGTTATCTTTCAATCTGCGGTCATACCTGAATAGCCGGTTCTTGCGTCGCTTTGCTGAGTCAAAGACCGTGATCACTGGTCTGTGGTCTGACGTATCAAAATTCAGGTAATGGCATCTGCCCGTAGGAAAACAGTCTGACCATGCTGGGTTAACTAGGACCCTGTCGAGCCGACAGAATACAAGGTGAGTTCGTCGATGCCCTCTCCACGATAAAGAGATGCCCGTGTGTTTGAGGTCGAATAGGTCGCAATTGGAAAGCATATTCCGAAAGGCTCCAAACGAGCCTTCTGCTCTCTCCGGTCTGCCAGATTTCTCGCTGTTGTCTATGATCTCGTTAAAATCTCCGGCTAATATCCATGCAGAGTTTCGTGATAGGGAGAGTGATATAAGGAGGTCCCATACCATAAACCGGTGTTGTGTTTCAGGATCTCCATAGACAAAGGTTGCAAAGAAAGATGACCCTTTATGATTAATGATAGTATCTATTACATTCTTGGATGAAGAGAGAATCTGTAAATCTATGTCTTGCTTCCAAAAGAGGGCAAGTCCGCCACTATTCGGCCTCTCCGGGGGAACCAAATGTCTATGCTCTGCCCCAAGGAAGTCAAGCTCTTGCAGTACGAAGGCATCCGGATTCTTTGTTTCCATGAGGAAGATTATATCAAGGGAAGCTTGTTGATTAAGCTCCTTGATCCGCTGAACTGTCGTGGGGTTCCACAGTCCACGACAGTTCCAGCTTAGCATTGCTAAGGAAGATCGCGATTTCGCAGATGAAAATCCATCTGCGGTTTCGCTACTGGCGGGATCAGTGTAATTGGCGGAGCTGTGGACGCGGTAGTTCTTCTCTGCTTCCTTGCGGGTTTTGGCGCTTGGGCTTTGGAAGTTCCCGGCGAGGTTTGTAGCTGGTTCAGATTTCTTTTTTTGGATCCCATACCAGCATAGACTTTTGGACTGAGCCTAACATGGGTACGAGACGCTCCCGACCTAGCCGGCCTGCCTCTTCTTCTCACTGGGTTTACACCCCCATTACTGGGACTTGTTGTCAGAGAAAAAGGGGCCGCATCCTGGTGGTTAGTAGGTGCTGGGGATGAGAGAGCCGCGTTGGTTGAAGCTTGGATAATATTCGCTGCGGTTTCTTCCACTGTACCGTCCAGTTCGCTTTGCAGCACTCGTTGTTGTCTAGCTGCCCTCTCTGTTGGGTCGTCGACGTTCAGATACTGTAGAGTAACTTCTCTCAGCTCTTCCATCACCTTTTCTCTAGATGGAATGTTCGGGGGCGTCAAGACATTATTCGCGACCAGGACCTGTTCTGAATGTTGTCTGGAGGCGCCCTTTTGTGATCGTTGAGCTGTTGCTTCATGATCTGGAACTGATGGTTTTGTTCTCCATCGGGGGCGAGATGATCGGCTGTTTGTTGCTCCGACTGTAGTTGCGTTTGCTATGCCTTCATTGAGTGGTGGGAAGTCCGTCCTGTCTAAATTACGTCCTAAAGAGGGCCTGGGTGAGTGGCTACTCCTTCGTTGCGAGGTTGCTTCCTGATCCGCTAGTGTGGATTTGGCTTTCCACTGAAGTCTTGGGGAGTTACGACGGTTGTCTCTATCCTCCTGTTGATGCTCTCCTCCATTTTGATGCAGACGGCGCCTTGAGTATGGTGGGGAGTAGTAAGCATGTTCTCTCTGCTCATTTGGGGGCGCAGAGATCTCATTTGCTGCAGTCTGAATAGCAGGTTTAGCTGGGGGGGCTAACTTATTCCTCGGTCCCGTTGGGCTAGGTGCAGCTGCTGAGATTCTCTCACCGAATGGTCTCCCATGACGGTCGTATCTTTGTTGAAACGGTCGATTCTGCGGCATAATGTGCTCCTTAGACTCCCGCAGGGGGAGCGCCTGGCGGTTAGAGATTCCGTTCGTTGCATAGGAGCTACACCATTATCAGTATGAGTGTTTGCGGCATCACTTGGTTTCTCAGGGCACTGGGATTGTAGGTGGGAGAGACGAAAGCAGTAGGTGCAGTGGTTTCCCAATCTCTCATACTCCAGAGTGATTATACTTTCTTCGCCAGTATCGAAATCCAGAGTGGGTTCCATTGCCAAAGGTTTCAGGCCATCCACAATAACCCTGACGCGTGCTGAGGAC
>NC_027754.1:2391437-2405067 GCF_000695525.1 Brassica oleracea var. oleracea | reverse complement strand
CAGGAGCACGTATTCTGATTCTCTGGGGAGCTGTTGGGTTTCCTGTGATGGTTTTACCCTTTTCCTCAGCCGTAAAGCGTCTAGCCATTGCAAACTAGGGATGCAAAGGGAGACAGAGACAGGCCTGTGGGAAGTGTTGATGTTGTCTTCCGTACGGTGCACGGTAGTAGGTTTTGAGGTGACTATCAGGTTGCCAAAGTATAGATGTTGGAACTTAGAAGCGAGGTGAAGCAGAGTATGAAGTAGGTGCAAAGTCAAGGTTTAGATTTAGAGGAGTGACAGTCGAATCTAAGCCCTCTCTAACAGTCCTGGAGGGAGGTTAGATCATCTTGTGGGGGGGTAGGAAGCCAAGGCTGGTGTTTAGGACACTTGGTGGGGAAGGCAGATGCCTTGCCGGCCATTGCCGGCGAAACGGTGAGGAAGAATTACAACCAGTGGTATTGCAAATTTTGAAAAGTTTTCCGAAAGGTGAAAGAAACCAAGTTGGTGAAAAAATCAGAGGGAAAGGTGATACGAAAACATTGCCAAAAGGGGAAGCAAACCGGGTAGCTGCAAACCGTGGGTAGTGAAACCGGGTTTACTCAGACTGTCTCGATAAAGGCGCCAGAGAGAGTTTGGTTTACTCAGACTGTCTCGATAAGGGCGCCAGAGAGAGTTTGTCTTGATCCGTAACTACTTCTCGTTATTTTGCAATCGAATAATCCAAAACCTTTGGCCCACTTGTAGCCAATACCACACCAAATGGGAGACCCTATCAATCCTTGAAAAAACCGTAATACCAACACCCTTAAACATTATTCGATTAGTTTTATGATAAGCTCCAAATACTAACCAGCGAGAGAGTTACATAATGAGTTACTTTTTCAAGAAACTTAACATATTTAGGCATTTTACACTTGAGGTGTACTATTTGCCTTACTTTTGGATTTTAGTTGCTTTTGTCTGACGAAAATACCCTTGGGTAAGAAAGAGAAATCGTGACTAGAGTGGAGATGGTTTAAACATCTAGTTAGTTTCTTTAGTTGTTATTAATTGTTGTTAGGTTTATTGGGTATTAGACTTCAATAGTAACCATAAGATATGATTTAAGCTAATTTGATTTGAGGGCTCTTGTTAACGTAAATACAAATCATAAAAAAAGATGGACAAGAGAAGAGAGATTTTATGGCCAGACTTGATGATGTGGTCAATATTAAACGTGTTGTGTCAAAGTTGCGATTGAGAGAAGAGAGATCAGGGCCAATAATCATATGGTCAAAGACTTTATGAATAGCAGATCGGTGGGTGGTGTGGTCGGGATTTTGGTTGTGAAAAGAGAGGTTATGGTCAAAGTCGGTGTGGTCGTAGGTATAGGTTTTTGCACATTTTTGGTTATGGTCAAAGTTGGTGTAGTCACTCCGGTGACTTCTCTGTCTAACAGCACCAGTCCAGCGTGACCGCGTCTTGTCTCGTCCTCCACCATCAAGCTTTTCTGTTCCTCCTTCACGTTCTGTCACCGGCAATGAGGAGACCAATGATTCGTCACGCCACCACCACCAATTCGTCACGCCATCATCTTCTGTTATAACATCACCATTTTTCCAGATTTGAAAAATTAATAAATCTAAAAATAGAGGAGTAAAAGACAAGAAACAAAAGAACATTAAATCTCATAATTGGTGGTTGATATTTACTATGTCTTTGTTTTTTTCAGTGATGAAGATGAGAAGAAGAGGAATAGAAGAGAAAAAAGATGAGATAAGAGAAGAGAAAATAAAAAAACCCAGACAACAATTTAGTTAAATGGGATCAACTCATTCTAGTTAGAATTGAAAGGGTAATTTAGGAATTTTGTAACCTAGAAGTACACCACAAGCATAAAGTATGCTAAAGTGTTAAGAGAGAAGAAAAGTATGTTACAATGTAATTTTTTCCAGCTTTTTTGCCTATTCCCATGAAGAAGCCGCAAGCAAATATATATTTGGTAATCATTTAAGCAAATCCAGTAAACCAACAAATCCAAACTACTTACATGTCGATTAAAAACATGTGTTCTCTCCCGTAAGCCAATGAACTGGATCCCTTGATCTCCAACAAAACCAAATAACCAAACCTCTATAACTATTCTGGCCGTACAACTTGAACCTGTAGATTCCTTCACATTTGGTGGTCTGGTGAAGCCTAAACTGGCGTAATGAAGCTGACTGATCCTTTCTTTCACCATCCCACAGGGAACGCATACCCTGTATCTTTAGGAACAGGGGTCCCTTAAAGCACATAATAACACCAATTACCATAGCCCAAATGAGAAAAACATGCTGCTAAGGCTTGACAACAGTGAGGAGCACAAACCAGTAACCCAAAAATAAAAGTTTATTCCATATTGAGGACAGACCAGCGCCTCTTAAAGCATACATAAATTTCAAAAAAAGAACCATGAAACATAAACTACCCAATCCCATATTATGCTCATAGAACTTATTGATAAAGTATAAAAGAAAACACCCATACTGAAATAAAAGACATGTTTCCCAACCTCAACGTCATCTTTCTCTTCTGTGTAGCACTTCATGAAAATCAAGGCTTGAAATTACTCGGTTTATGGTATTGTAGATCCTAAAATCTACACTAAGTATTTGATAGTGACCGGGAGTTTAATCTAGGGAAGATAAATGATGTAGGCAACAATATATTTAGAACACAACGATGTAATCAGTTTCCAGTAGGTAAAAATGGACTTTATTGATGAATAAGATCAAATACAATGAGTTGAACTAGATCGGATGTTACAAATGAAATCGATAAAGAAAAGATCTAAGATGGGAATGAAAACAAGGTCGATGTATGTGTGTAGCTCTCTCTTTATAATGAGTCGACTTCGTCCTCTTCGTAACTGCTCCGCGATCTTCGTCTCTTGTTCCGCGATCTCCGGGACCTTGAGGGCTTCCTCTCGAGCTCGCATGCTTGCTATGGGCCTTAGTTTCTCACGGCCCACATATTTGGTCGTGGCCCATTACTGTATTGACCAACATTGGGTCCAACATTTGTCCCTCGGCCTTTTTTGGTTTGTTGAGAAACCGAAAAGGCGAAAACCGTCTTAGTCCGACATTGGGAAATAGGATACCACGCGCATCGGCTTGATTTGACTGGTCAGCCATTGTTTAAATCGTGTGGCTGAGATCGAAGGTTTGTGGCTAGCTTCAATTAACTACTTCGGGAACTATTTTTTCTTCTTTTTTTTTGTATATATACTGATTCTACAGAGTGCGCCGTCTTCTCTAATAGCAGTTCTTCTTTCTCTTACTCTCTCTTTCGCGACATTTCTTCTCGATTCGAACCTATGGCAGTCGAGAAATTTGGTCTCCACCTCAAGACAATTCTCAAGGCGAAACACATCGAGGCTATCTACGAACTCTGGGGGTCGATTATGCCGTCGAAATTGAACTTCCTGAAGACGGCGAAACTCGCGAAACTCCGGAGACCGGGGTACTGTGGAGCCTATATGTCGCATTTCGAGGACGACAGCTTATCATTTCCTCTTCCTCGTTTTCTTCTTGAGGCGTTGGTGGAGCTTAAGATGTCGTTTACCCAAATGGCGCCTAACTTTTTTCGCTATTTCTTGGCCTCCTGGGTCCGAGCTCAGGAGGAAGGTCTTGAGTTCGGCCTCAGGGAGTTGAAGCAATTGTTCGCTATAAAGCGGAACAATGGCTTTCCTGGCACGATGATTCTTGCTCCTCGCTCTGGTCGTGTTATTATTGAAGGCATTCCCAATAAAGATGATCGATGGAGAGAAAAGTTCTTTGTTTTTAAGGTTAACCCGACGTCGGTCGGGGATTTTGATTTTGAGAGGATCCCTAGGGAATGGTCCGACGACATTGGTAAGTTTTTTTTTTGCGAATAATGTCTGCTCCTGATCGTCTTTTAGCCTTTTCCCTTTTAAAAGTCTCCTCTCTTTTTTATCTGTAGAGCCCTTCGGCCCTGCGCCCATGACTCCCGAGCTTCGTGGGTTAATGGATACTTTGCGACGTGGTAGTCCTCGATGGCTCGCTTTTACTCATGACCGAATTCGAACTGCTTATGCTCTCCCACACCGCCGGGTGTGAACCGTGCTACTCCTGTTGCCTTGGTGGCTCCCGTTCAGCCCAAGAAAGGTCGTGGCAACAAGAGTAAGTTGTACTTCTCTTGACAAGATTTTGAGATACTTCATTAGCTCGATTCTAAATCCTTCGAGGGTCGTTTTGTTTTTAGGGAATAAGGAGAAGGAGGTGTTGCTCGATCGTCCTGATGAGTCTTCTGAGGTCGGGTCGTTAGAGCGAGCTGAAAAAGTTCAGCGCGGGCCGGTTCTTAGATCGAGGTTGCAGGCTCAGTCTCCTGGCCTTCTGGCTAGGCCGGTGTCGATTGCTATCCCTGCCGGCGGGACTCGTAAGGCATTGGATAACTCGGCGAGTTCTGCTGGCGATCGAGCTCTTAACGACGAGGTCGATTCATTGACTCACCGACGTCGACGTCGGGTCTTGGAGGAGATTAACACTGTGACTTCGGGGTCATCGAGCTCGGGACTTCCTCCACTGTTACGCGTTTCTGGTGAATGTACTTCGCGGATTAACCCTGGCCTCCGTTTTTCGAACGTGCCCGAAGCCTCTTCGTGGGCGTTTTCATATGATAACGAGATTCTTATCCTTGAGAACCCCGATTCCCTCGCTGCGATCTGGCGTAAGATCAGAGCGGAAGGATGCGAGCTCCCTTCTCTGGAGCGTATGCGAGAGCGTGATGCCTATGTTCGGATGGTAGTTTCGAATGCCAAGGTACGTTATCTTTCTTCGGTGCTTTATTGAACGGGATGACGATCTCTGATGTTATCGTTTTTGCTTAGGCTATGGAGGCGAGCAACGAATACGCCGCTTTAATGGAGGGGCGATTGGCTAATTTTCCAAGTAAGGAGGAGATCGCGGGTCATCTTCTCACGATCCAACAGCTTCGAGGTGAGTTGGAGGTTGCTCGGGAGGCGGACAGGCAGCGGGAAGCGGAGATTGAGGAGTCGAAGAGGAAGTTGGCTGCTGCTGAGGCAGAGAAGGTCGCTATTCAAAGCGATCTTAACTCGATGAAGGAGAAGCATAGGCGAGAGATCGAAGGTCGAGATAGGCAAGCTCGCAAAGAGCGCCACCTTGCTCGTCTCGCTCTTGCTCGAGAATATGATGGGGTTCTGGCTGTAGTGAAGAACAAGTTGGAGCAGAAGAAAAAGGAAACGGCTGCGGAAATTCGTTTGCAACAGGTGCGAGCTCGTATTGAGGCTTTGACTGAGTATAATGAGGGTGGCTTCGAGCTCGAGGTGGAGTTGGAGCGTCTTAAAGACCTGGATATTTCGCTCGAAGTTGATTACGGTCTTGCTTTGGTGTCGGACCCTTCTCTTAGTCGCCTCGATCTTCCTGAGATTTCTGGAGATTCGGTCAGTTAGGATTGACGCGAAGGTTAATTTTACTTAGTTTGAAGTTTGATATGTTCTACTTTTCTTTTTGTGTTTTTGTTGTTGAAGAAACATATATATGTCTTCGACAGATTATGGGATAATACCTCTTTAATTGTATGTTTTGATTTAATTTAACAGAGACTGTTCAGGAATCTGTTTTGTGGGCCTTTGTATGGCCTGATAGCAAGTCAATTGAACAGGCTACATTTAGGGACTGAGTATTCTAAGTAATAGAAGAACAATAACAAATGTTTGTTCGGTTGTTTGGGCTGCGCTCGGTGTCGAGCTGCCTACGTACCCTCTTCGAGGGATCAAGCTTTTACGTAGTTCCGTTTCTTTTTGACTGAGCTGTAGGCAGCTGTAGGCATCGGTAGCCTCCCAGCTCGAAGCTTGACAGTGATGGTCGAGGTTCGGGTTTGCACTACTTGTAATATTTCTTTAAGTTGTAGGCGTTCTAAGGTCTCATTTCTGGAAGACCAGTTTTGCATTTTCTAGCTCGTAGACTCTGGTTCGGATTTCTTTGGTTACTTTGTATGGTCCTTCCAATCTTGTTCCTAGTTTTCCTGCTCCCGGTTCTTTCGTTCTGTCGAACACTTTTCGGAGAACTAGGTCGCCTGCGGAGAAAGCGCGGTTTCTTACATTGGAGTCGTAATAACGTGCCGCGGCTTGTTGTTAATTTTGCACGCGTATTGCTGCTTTTTCTTGTCATTCCTCGATCATATCTAACTGGTGGATTAACAGCTCTTCGTTGAGTTTGGCGTCTTCTGGACATATTCCTCGTCGCTGACTCAGGACCTCGATTTCGGCTGGGATTACGGCTTCGATTCCGTAAGACAGCGAGAACGGTGTTTCTTGGGTTGCTGTGTGGGGGTCGTTCTACAGGCCCATAGGACACCGTGCAGTTCTTTGCCCCACCTCTCTTTCTTGAGGTAGAGTCTTTTCTTGAGGTTGTTCATTATAGTTTTATTTGCAGCTTCGGCATGACCGTTGCATTTTGGGTATCGGGGCTCGCGGCCTTAATCTTGATTTTCCACTTTACGCATAAATCGTTGAATATTTTTGAGATGAATTGTGGTCCATTGTCGGTTACTATCTCGTACAGTAAACCATGTCGACAGATGATGTTTTTCCAAATGAAGCTGGTTACCGGCGTAGAGGTGACGTTGGAGAATGCTTCGGCTTCGATCCACTTGGTGAAATAGTCGGTTAATACCATAAGGAATCGCAATTGGGCCGGCCCTGAAGGTACTAGCGGGCCTACTATGTCCATGGACCATTTCATAAAAGGATATGGTGAAGATATGGTAGATAGTTTTTGAGTTGGTTGATGTATCATCGGTGTGTGCCTTTGGCATTTGTCGCATTTTAGCGCGAATTGTTCGCTATCATCGGCGATCGTTGGCCAAAAGTAGCCTAGTTTCTTTATCCTGATTGCTAGGGACCGTCTGCCAGAGTGGCTTCCGCATGATCCTCCATAAGTTTGCTTCTGACAAATAAATGCCATCCATCAATTGGTTCGACCGTCATCGTATCCGCTATCTCTTCTCGAACAGCAAGCAAGTATTCAACACCCCGGCTATGTTCAGTTGTGAGACTCAAAGCATCTTGTCTCCTTTTCCAATACCATTTTCCTAACTTCTGCCTTATGAACTCCAGCAGGAACGTAATCGGAAATCCTCTTGCTCGCTTCAGTGCGGAATTAATAGATTCAGCAATGTTGCTTGTTTTTATGTTGAACCTGTTCCCCTTACAATAAACCCTTGACCATAGCCTGACGTCGGCTTTCTCCAAATACGTTGCAAGTTCCGGGTTTGCACTCCGTATCTCAGCCATGTACCGGTCAAAATCGTAAACCGTGTGAGCATAAGCAGCCCCTTTCACCAAGTACATGAGATGTTTCCCTTTAAACTTTTTGACAATGTTATCTTGAAGGTGATAATAACATATTCCTCGGGTTGCCCAAGGAAACACCTTATCACACGCACTTTTAATGGCCTTGTGCCGGTCGGAGACTATCACCAGAGGCTTGTCATGAGATATACAACTAGCCAATTTTGTGAAAAACCATTCCCAAGAAGGTATATCTTCCTCATCCACGATCCCAAAAGCCAATGGGAATATCTGAAAATTGCCATCTTGTGCGGCTGCAACTAACATAGTTCCTCCATACTTTCCACTTAGGTGAGTTCCATCCACCACAATGACCCTTCTCTGATACTTAAAACCTTTGATAGAAGCTCCAAAAGAGAGAAATAGATACTTAAATCTTTTCATAGAATCAAGTTCTATCGCCGTGATAGAATCAGGATTTGCAATGGAGATTTGCTCGAGATATGATGCCAGACGCGAATACCCTTCTTCTGCTGATCCTCTCACCAATCTTTGTGCATATAACAGTGCTCTGTATGAAGTGGTGTAATCAAGCGCCATGCCAAACATGTTCCTCATTGCATCAGTGATATGCTGCGGAGTTATCCCATCAATGATTCCAACACGATCAATGAAAAGACTACCTACATACTTCGGAGTACAGTGTCTCCGCTGAGCGATTCGGTCTCCCGCTGAGCATAAATGTTTTTCCACATACTTTGTTACCCAAAACGTGTTTGTCCCATGTTTGACACTCGCTCTGACCTTCCATCCACAATAGCTAACCGGACATGTTGCCACAACGAGAGTTTTCGTTGATTTGTATAATCTGAAAGAAAACTTACCCCTCACTGCTGCCAACCGCAGCTCTGAAAGCAGAGCACCCTTGCTAACAAAACTCTGGTTGACATAGATACTGGTACCATTCGATTTTCCTCCTTCAATAGCATTTGTCTTAGCATATGTCTTTTGGATTTCTTCAAAACAAATATTATCATCATCTTCCTCGTCCTCATCTGGAACCTTTCCATAAAGACTGTAATCCCCACCATTCTGATCCGTTTCACCAACAATAGAATTATCAGCATCCTCCTCCCCATTTTCCTCCTCCCCATCTTCTTCCCATTCACCAGCTTCATCATCATCACCAACATCTTCTTCCCATTCACCAGCTTCATCATCATCACCAACATCTTCTTCCCATTCACCAGCTTCATCATCATCACCAACATCTTCTTCCCATTCACCAGCTTCATCATCATCACCAACATCTTCTTCCCATTCACCAGCTTCATCATCATCACCAACATCTTCTTCCCATTCACCAGCTTCATCATCATCACCAACATCTTCTTCCCATTCACCAGCTTCATCATCATCACCAACATCTTCTTCCCATTCACCAGCTTCATCATCATCACCAACATCTTCTTCCCATTCACCAGCTTCATCATCATCACCAACATCTTCTTCCCATTCACCAGCTTCATCATCATCACCAACATCTTCTTCCCATTCACCAGCTTCATCATTATCACCAACATCTTTTTCCCATTCACCAGCTTCATCAATATCCCTTTTCTCTGAAACCGTTTCGACCTTGCTGCGGCTTGATACACAAAGACATACTCTATGGGTTTTGAGTATCTCCAGCAAGTTTCGAACTTGTCTATCACTTGTAACATGAATGGGAAGACTGCCTGGAGCCATCATCATTTCTGCTGGTAATGAGTAGCTAATCTCCACACTCACTGTTCTCATGTCCAGGTTATAATCTTCTTGAGCCATTGCAACAAGTTCAGCATATGTTGAATCTTCATTCAATAAAAACAATCTTCCTCCTTTGAGATCATCAACCACAAAATCCCAACGGAAATCTCTCAACAACCATTCTCCATACACTGCATGTAACTGAAAAATCATCTGCAAATATTCAAAATAAAACACATTAGTAAACATAGAGAAAAGGGAAATGAAGAAGTTCAATAAACATTGCCGCAGACGACTTAGCATTAAGTCGTCCAGAAGACTTAAAGGTAAGTCGTCTAAAGAGGTCACTTTTGCAATTGAAAATTAAAAGGGACGACTTAATTCTAAGTCGTCCGGCTTTGTTTGTTAAAAAAAAAACTTCAGACGACTTATATATAAGTCGTCTACGAGAAACGGGCTAGTTTTGCATTTGACCGAATCGTGTCAGATCTTTGACTATTTCTGGACGACTTATAATTCAGTCGTCTCTAGGAAAGTTAAAATTTCAATATTTTATGAAAACTTGACGACTTACACGTAAGTCGTCAAGTTTTCATAAAATATAGACACTAATTAAGATATTATAACTATTTTTTGAAAGAATTCACGTTATAACTAATTAAAAATTTCCATAATTGGATGTTGAAAAAAGACATTTATTGTGATATTTTAACTATTTTAAACAAAACTTTTTCCAATAGTTTCATGTTGGAAAAACAAAAGTAATCACAGTTTTTAATGAAAATACATAATTTTTGTAATGAGTAGACAAAACTCTTAAAATTACTAATTGTAGAAAGACACTTATTAAGATATTATAAATACTTTTTAAAAGAATTCTCTTGTTAAGTTAAGCTGTTATAAATAATTTAAAAAATATTAATACTTGCATGTTGAATAAATACAAAAAGACACTTATTGTGAATTTTAACTATTTTTAAAAACTTTTCTAATAGTTACATGTTGGAAAAACAAAACTAATCACTGTTTTTTTTATGAAAAGACACAATTTTAATAATAAGAAGATACAACTCTTTTTTTTTTTTTTTTGTAAATGGCATTAAGATACAACTCTTAAAATTATTAATTGTAGAAAGACTCTTATTAACATATTATAACTGCTTTTTTTATGAGAATTCACTTGTTAAGATGTTATAACTAATTTAAAAATTTCAATACTTGCATGTTGAAAAAAGCAAAAAAACACTTATTGTGATAATTATTTTAAAAAATATTTCCAATAGTTGCATGTTGGAAAAATAAAACTAACCACAGATTTTAATGAAAAGACACAATTTTTATAATAAGGAAACAAAACTCTTAAAATTATTAATTGTAGAAAAAACCTATTAATATACTATATAACTACTTTAAAAAAAACAATAGTTAGATGATTTTAGTAAACTGTTGGTAATATTATAGATTTCTTTTTTTCTTCCTCGTTGATGTTTATATTAATCAACAACAACAAAATCATTCTTATAATGCTTCGTCATCATCATGATATCATCCCATTAAATGGTGGAAAGCCAAGAACCATCCTCCACTAACACAATACATTTTAGAAGTAAATAAGCAACTAAAAAATCTAATAATCCAATGGAAATCAAGACAGAAACTAACAAGCATGAAGACAACTCTCAGAAAATATATTTAGAAATGCGAGAGGGTTCAGAGGTTTGGAGAAAATAACAAATAAAATGTGAGAGATATGAAGAAGACGATGCTTTCCAGATTTCAAGTGAAAGAAATTAATTATTTTCTTTAGTGTATTGTTTAGTGGGAGACAAACCTTTTCATCTAGTAACATTGTTTCGTTTAGGATTTTGGCTATCCAAACACGTAAAACTTTTTCTACTATTTTTTGTTGACAACGTTTCATTTGAATATTTTCTAAAATTTTGTAACCGAATAACTACATAGAATTTTTTTTTCACCATTTTATAATTAGGGAGATTAGTGAAAATTTTACTTTGACAAATGCATGGACATCGACTATTTATAGATTTTAAAAATCTGTTTGAATAGTCACAACTCTTCAATTTGAATAGTCGCATTCTTTCAATTTAAAGGTAGTTATTTTGAAAAGATACTTATAAGAATAGTCACAACTTTTCACTTTTGAAAAGATACTTATATGAATAGTCACAACCTTTAGACAATTTTTAGAAAAGACACAACCTTCCAACATTTTTATAAAAGACACAACCTTTTAGACATCTTTTACAAAAGACACAACCTTTGGAATTAATTGGGATTGCTATTATTAGTAGATAATGAGATTTTAGTGTAAGATGATCTCATAAGAAAAGCATAAGAAAGTTAAGAAAGCTAAGAAAGAATTAATAAAACAGAGCAACAGTTTTATTACGTTTGTGTTCTTGATTACTAGATTTGGTATTAGAGCCCAGGTTTTGTTCTAAGAAAATCGAGAAACACAAACAAACGATGGGTGATACTAAGCCTCTAATGAAAAGAGTCTCGGTACCTTATGCAGTTGTATGTTCGATGCTGTCTTCGTCGAACTATACCGTTTGGGCAAAGAGGATGAAAGTTCTGTTAAGAGTTCATAAGGTTTGGGAGACAATCGAAGAAGAGAAGAACGACATCGCAACGGCGCTTTTGTTTCAGTTAATACCTGAGAATTTAATTTTGCAAGTTGGAGAAGATGACTCCCCTAAAGATATTTGGGAAGCCATTAAATCCAGAAACCTTGGTGCCGAACGCGTAAAAGAAGCTCATCTACAGACCTTAATGAATGTGTTCGACCGTCTAAGAATAAATGACTCGGATACCATTGATACTTTCTCTGGAAAGATATCTGATTTTGCATCAAAAACGACCTCGTTGGGACAGAGCATCGATGAACCTAAAATCGTGAAGAAATTTCTAAATAGTATACCTCGGAAGTTTATCCACATGACAGCATCACTGGAAAAAATGTTGGATTTGAATAAAACTACTTTTGAAGACATTATTGGGAGACTTAAAGCTTTTGAAGGACGAATAAAGGAAGATGAAACATATGAGCAACAAGGAAATATTCTATTCTCAAACTCTGAGAATTCGTATGATCAGAGAGGATCAGATATACGAGAGGAAGAGGGAGAGGATGTGAAGAACCCTAAGGAACGAACACTCAACCGGATCTGATGATATGAACTCGATCTGAAGAGATAGAGAACTGATGGATTGTTTAGTGACACAAAGGGCTGCGGAAGACCCGATGATACTACCAGAAGTTTCAATGGCCGCTTGATTTGACACACAAGTCCGGCTCAAAGAAAGGGATTCACTCGGAGATAACCTCACCAAGAGAACAAGGATGTTCTAAGCAAAGAACAAAGAGAGAAAACTCAAAAATGAATAAGGAAAATCGAATACTTTATTTCTTGGATGTGTTCTCATACTTATACAACTTGTAGTCAAAGATACTAAATAGAAATGTATGAAAAAGAGACATAGAAAATAGATAGAAGACCAGATCTAGTCAAAGCACAGAAAATAATGTTGACTGGTCGATTTGAACCCTTCGGCTACCCTTGTCCAGATTCAGTGCATCCGACAGAACGTCCTGCGGTAAGGAGCAGTACACAGCCGGTACGGTCTTCATGTTCGGAAGGGTGATTCTCATGGACTGTTCCGGGCCAATTGGAGGCTATGTCATCAGACAGCCTTAAGAGTCTTGCCTTAGAAAGATTTGGCTGCTCAAAGTTCATGAACTGATCGAAGTGTCGGATCAGTTCATCAGAACGAGCGTCGGCTCGGCCTAAATGACTTAAGAGAGAGAGGCCACGGTCGGATTCGGATTCCACTCTACCAACTTCAGTTTTGGCTTGACCGTTGGACTTAGCATGGTGAACAGGACAGGAAAGGCGAGCTTCAGTACGGTTGATTTGGTCATCTGGTCGCGGGTTATGCTGAAGCTCCAATCCGGACGTGTGCGGGTCGAGTCGGTACACGGCCCGATCAGTCTGTCCGGTCTGATCGATGGACCGAACCTCAGTTGCATTGTTCCGGACGTTCTGAACCTCGTTCTGATCTGATTCCATGGACTGATCCTCGGACTGGGGCACATCATTCCCTCCTTCTTCAAAAGGATTTGACCACAAATCCGGATCATCTACAAGAAAAAGGGAAAGATCAGAAACGTTAAAGCTCGAAGAAATGTCATACTTACCTTGAAGATCAAGCTGATAAGCATTGTCATTGATCTTTTTAAGGATCTGGAATGGACCATCGATCCGAGGCATAAGTTTGGACTTTCTTTCTTCCGGGAATCGCTCCTTTCTCAAGTGAACCCAAACAAGATCACCTTCTTTGAAAATAACCTCCTTTCTTTTCTGATTGGCATATCTTTTATAGATCTCGGTCTTGGCCTCAATGTTTGCACGAACTTGTTCATGTAGTTTCTTGATAGTGGCCGCCTTCCTTTCGCCATTTGTACTAACTCTTTCACTCAAAGGCAAAGGTAAAAGATCAAGTGGGCACAAAGGATTAAACCCATAAACAACTTCAAAAGGAGAAAACTTAGTAGCAGAATGCATTGCATGATTATAAGCAAAT
>NC_027754.1:2387010-2390630 GCF_000695525.1 Brassica oleracea var. oleracea | reverse complement strand
GGCCAAAGATAGTGCTGCCATGTTTGAAGAGCCCTCACCAATGCGTAAAGCTCTTGGTCATAGGTGGGATAGTTGAGCGTAGCTCCTCCAAGCTTTTCACGGAAGTAGGCAATGGGTCTTCGATCCTGAATCAAAACAACACCAATACCAACTCCGGAGGCATCACATTCAATTTCAAAAGCTTTAGAAAAATCAGGAAGTATAAGTAAAGGAGCTTGAGTCAACTTCCCTTTGAGAATCTGAAATGCCTCTTCTTGAACTTGTTCCCATTTGAACCGAACGTTCTTCTTGATCACCTCCGTGAGTGGGGCTGCTATGGTACTGAAGTTCGGAACAAAACGTCTATAGAACCCGGCCAGGCCATGGAAGCTTCTCACCTCGCCCACGGTAGTTGGACTCGGCCAGTCTCGAATGGCCTTGATCTTTTCCTCGTCCACTCGAAGTCCATCCGCACCTACAACAAAACCTAGAAAGACCACATGATCTGTGCCAAAAGAACACTTTCCAAGGTTATCAAATAGGCGTTCCTTCCTAAGAACCTCAAGAACGGATTTTAGGTGCATTTGGTGTTCATCAAGGTTTTTGCTGTAAACAAGAATATCATCAAAGTAAACAACAACAAACTGACCAATGAACGACCTTAAGACATGATTCATTAGACGCATAAAATTACTAGGTGCATTTGTGAGACCAAAGGGCATAACAAGCCACTCATACAAACCTAGTTTTGTTTTAAAAGCGGTTTTCCATTCATCACCTTCTTTCATCCTAATCTGATGGTAGCCACCTTTCAAATCAATTTTAGAAAAGACTCTAGAACTATGAAGCTCATCAAGCATATCGTCAAGACGAGGGATAGGATGTCGATACTTTACCGTGATGTTATTAATGGCCCGACAGTCCACACACATCCTCCATGAGCCGTCCTTCTTTGGTACGAGTAGGACAGGCACGACACAAGGGATAAGGCTTTCTCTCATATAACCTTTCTCAAGTAGTTCACCAATTTGTTTCTGAAGCTCCTTGGTCTCGACCGGATTGGTGCGGTACGATGGTCGGTTAGGTAGAAACGCGCCCGGGACGAAGTCGATCTGATGCTCAATGCCTCTTACTGGTGGCAATCCTTTAGGATTCTCATCTGGAAACACATCAGAATACTCCTGCAAAACATCTAGAAGTTCACTCGGAATCTCCGGTGCAAAGTCAGAGGAAGAAGAAACCATAAGAAATTCTTTATACACAAGTAAAAGAAATGGCTTTTGAGAGCAAAGAGACTTCCTGACCTGACCTTCTTTGATAAAGAAGTTAGAGTTTCTGGTAGACGTTTCAGGCTTTTCCTTCTTAGGTTCCTGGTCTTGACCATTCTTAAGTTGGACTTGATCTTGATGAACCTCCAAAGGTGTTAAGGGAACCAAAGTGATTTTCTTTCGCTTGTGATCAAAAGAGTGTTGGTTTGTAAAACCATCATGCACAGCCTTCTTATCAAATTGCCAAGGCCGGCCCAAAAGAATGTGGCATGTGTCCATGGGCAGAACGTTGCAAACGACCTCGTCCTCATATCGGCCAATGGTAAGGGGGACGGTCACTTGTTCCTTCACGTACTGTTCTCCAGATTCATTGAGCCACTCCAACCTGAAAGGACGAGAAAGAGGCCGAGTAACAAGCCCAAGTTTCTCTACAAGGGTGTCACTTGCCACATTAGTGCAACTACCTCCATCTATGATCAAAGAACAAAATTTTTCTGAAATGAGACATCTAGAATGAAAGAGATTCTCCCTTTGTTCTTTGTCGTTGATCTTTGGTCGCACACTCAAGGATCTTCTAGTAACCAACAGTGGACCATGAGCTGGATGTTCAAGGTTATCCTCATCGAAGATTGGACCAGAATCTTCTACAAAGGTCGAGCAGAACTCGTCAATCACACCATCGATCTCTTTGTCGAAAATGGGGCCATAGGCATCGTCCAACGGTTTTCTAGCAACAAGGAGAGGGCCATGAGCTGGGTAATCAAGTGTCTCATCATCATCAAAGACTGGTCCAAGATCCTCCTTGTCATCTTCGGATTCTACTTCACCATTCTCCAAAAGAACCATCACCTTTTGGTTTGGACACCGATTAGCATAGTGGCCAAGGCCATGACATCTGAAGCACTGAATGTCTCGGGTTCGTTTTGAAGTTTCCTCATTCTTTTCTCTATCAACATGAGCAGGGGCATTAGTCTTAAAATCATTATTTGTTGTGGTCGAAGACTTACCCTTGTCTTGATAGTTGGCTTTGGATGTAAAAGAGGGTTTGGGAGCAAAGTACGGTTTAGAGATGCCCTTTCTTTTGACTGTTGGGGTCAAAAACGGTTACGACGAAGTTAACATTCAAAACGTCCGAAGAAGAAAACGAAAAACCTTCTTCGACAAATACTTTTTTGAAATAGATTCTTCCTTACGAAAAGCTTTGTGGAGGAAACATGAAACATCGGACAAGAGCTCGAAAAAGGTCGCTACGCAGCGACCGAACGCGTGTTCCGCTCGGTCGCTACGTAGCGACCGAGTCGCTACATAGCAACCGATCACTACGTAGCGACCGAGCACGCACACGTCTCGGTCGCTACACATACGGCTCGGTACGTAGCGACCCGCTCGGTCGGTATGAAGCGATCGAGCCGACCGAGCCCAAGCCGAAGCTCGGTCGCTACGCAGCGACCGAGTGTCCGCTCCGCTTGATCGCTACGTAGCGACCGAGCTCTTCCGAAACGTCGATACGACATTAGTCCATGCATTCTCGTCTACCCTTCGATGCTATCTCCTGAAGACCGTAGCGAACCCATTTCATGTTTCCCGCCATTCCAAGTCATCGATCAAACTTTACGGTAAAAACCGCGGAAAGATCGTTCTTTATCGAAAGAAGCCGTAATAAACGCTTCGAGTCAGAAGACGGCCCAAAGGGACCTAAGACATGAATCGAGACCCAACTTACGATTTCTTAACCAACAGCCCGTAAGCCGCATGACGGTTTACACTTGGTTTGTAAGGAAAGATAAATGTCAAGTTTCCGCGGATAAATACGAAATTTTGAAGATAATTACGAAGTTCGGAAAAAAATGGAATATCTCCATTTTTATGCTATGACGGCTTAAGGGCAGAAGAAGAAAAGCGTAAACCGACCTAGGAGCCAGTATATAAGGAGTCCTAGGCGAGAGGCATTGGAGGACCTTTTCAGAGCAAACTTAGCACTTAGACTAATTAGGCATATTTCCGTTTTTGTTATTCGAGCTGCGACTCAACTAGGTTATTGCCGTCTTAGGGTTTTAGAACTTGGAATCTCGCCGACAGCTCTCGTAGCCCAGGCTCTTACTTTGTTGTAACGCTCAAATGCGGATTCGGAATAAGATCTACTTTGCTCTCTTTTCGATTTCTTATACTTTATCGTTGTTATTCTTGTGTTCTGATTGCTTGGCGTGTGGTATTAGCAGATATCCGGGACCTCTGAAAATTAGGGTTTTCCTAGTTTCCTTATTTAAGCGAAAATCGATAGTGCGAATTTTGGTTCCCACAGTTTGGCGCTAGAAGGAGGGGGGTTCGGATCAATCTAACCCGCAAAAGCCACTCAACGATCAGGAACGATAT
>NC_027754.1:2386120-2386840 GCF_000695525.1 Brassica oleracea var. oleracea | reverse complement strand
GGATCGATCAATCCGAAATCGTGAAATACCCTAGCCCACTACTGGGACTTTCGGGAGAAACGACCATGGCCTACGGGTCGATTAATCTCGCATTCAAATCCGGAACCGTGACAAGAGTCACAGAGTTTCTAGTCGTTGACCGTCCCGCATCTTACAATGTTATCATGGGAACGCCATGGTTGAACACCATGCGTGCCATCCCATCAACGTACCATCTTTGCCTCAAATGACCGTCCCGCATCTTACAACATTATCATGGGAACGCCATGGTTGAACACCATGTGTGCCATCCCATCAACTTATCATCTTTGCCTCAAGTTTCCAACCCGTAACGGAGTCGAGGTGATATGGGGAAACCCAAGAGTATCACAGGTGTGTTATGCCGCAGAACAAAACGAAAAAGACCAGACCTCGAGACCACTCCTAGAAAAACAGAGAAAAAGGTCTCCAACCAGGATTCGCGAAGTCAAGATTCGGCTGAACTCTTCTGGCAGTCTCGTAACATCACGGCCCTAGAGGAAAAAAGCGAACCAACTTGCGAACCTGTGGTCACAGTCTGCCTCGACGAAGCATCTCCGGAACGGTGCGTCGAGATCGAAGCCAATCTCCGCGAGCCTTCGAGGACAGAGTTCATAACCTGTCTAAAAAAGAACCTCAATACTTTCGCATGGGTCGCGGAAGATATGCCAGGGATCGACATTAACATAACGTGTCACGAAT
>NC_027754.1:2384410-2386020 GCF_000695525.1 Brassica oleracea var. oleracea | reverse complement strand
CAGAATTTTATATTTTTTAATAAACACTTTCTCGAGAATTCTCTTCCTCGGAGCTTGAAGTAAACTTTGTTCAATACGCCTAACTTTGCCAAAATCGTCAAACCGCGCGCTAGAGTCTCGACTCTAATGAGCTGGGGGGCTAACTGTTAGGGTAAAAAATGGTTACGACGAAGTTAACATTCAAAACGTCCGAAGAAGAAAACGAAAAACCTTCTTCGACAAATACTTTTTCAAATAGATTCTTCCTTACGAAAAGCTTTGCGGAGGAAACACGAAACATCGGACAAGAGCTCGAAAAGGGTCGCTACGCAGCGACCGAACGCGTGTTCCGCTCGGTCGCTACGTAGCGACTGAGCTCGAGCCGAAGCTCGGTCGCTACGTAGCGACTGAGCCCAAGCCAAAGCTCGGTCGTTATGCAGCGACCGAGCGTCCGCTCCGCTCGATCTCTACGTAGCGACCGAGCTCTTCCGAAACGTCGATACGACATTAGTCCATGCATTCTCGTCTACCCTTTGATGCTATCTCCCGAAGACCGTAGAGAACCCATTTCATGTTTCCCTCCATTCCAAGTCATCGATCAAACTTTACGGTAAAAACCACGGAAAGATCGTTCTTTATCGAAAGAAGCCGTAATAAACGCTTCGAGTCAGAAGACGGCCCAAAGGGACCTAAAACATGACTCGAGACCCAACTTACGATTTCTTAACCAACAGCACGTAAGCCGCATGACGGTTTACGCTTGGTTTGCAAGGAAAGATAAATGTCAAGTTTCCGCGGATAAATACGAAATTTTGAAGATAATTATGAAGTTCGGAAAAAATGGAATATCTCCATTTTTATGCTATGGCGGCTTAAGGGCTGAAGAGAAAAAGCGTAAACCGACCTAGGAGCCAGTATATAAGGAGTCCTAGGCGAGAGGCATTGGAAGACTTTTTCAGAGCAAACTTAGCACTTAGAGCAATTAGGCATATTTCCGTTTTTGTTATTCGAGCTGCGACTCAACTAGGTTATTACCGTCTTATGGTTTTAGAACTAGGAATCTCGCCGACAGCTCTCGTAGCCCAGGCTCATACCTTGTTGTAACGCTCAAATGCGGATTCGGAATAAGATCTACTTTGCTCTCTTTTCGATTTCTTATACTTTATCGTTGTTATTCTTGTGTTCTGATTGCTTGGCGTGTGGTATTAGCAGATATTCGGGACCTCTGGAAATTAGGGTTTTCCTAGTTTCCTTATTTAAACGGAAATCGACAGTGTGAATTTCGGTTTCCACATTGACTTGCTGTTCGATCAGAATAGCCTTGTGTAACATCTGCTCCATGTTGTCGTACTCTTGAAGCTCCATACGATCTTGGATGTCACGGTTGAGACCGGTGAGAAACCTAGCCATGGTGGCGTCTAGGGGTTCATCCACATCTGCCTTGATCATGAGGATCTTCATCTCTTGGTGATAGTCCTCAACTGACGTGGTTCCTTGCAGCAAACGTCTCAATTTGTGTTGGAGATCGCAGTGATAGTGATCAGGAACAAAGCGTCTCCTCATGATCATGGTGAGCTCGGCCCAAGTATCAACTGGTCTTTCACCTGCTCTCCTCCTGTGAGTCACAACTT
>NC_027754.1:2381986-2384370 GCF_000695525.1 Brassica oleracea var. oleracea | reverse complement strand
TTTCTAAGATCATTAAAATTTTGACAATCGAAACAAGTTCAATTTTTTCTTTCCCATTCTAGAAAAGCATCCGGGTCATTCTTGCCCTCAAAACTTGGAATTTTCAATTTCAATCCACCCAAACCATTATCAGCTCGATCATTTCAAGCAAATGGATTGACATAACCTTGATTTTGGTTTCTAGGTCCTCTCCTAGGCCGGTTGATGGATCGGTCGTCCTCATCTTCGGACTCCTCCTCTTGGATGTCATGGTCGGATCGGCTGCGTCTCCTTGGGCGATCGCGTCTGGCTCCGGTTTGAGATCGAGTTGACCGGTTGATTTGAAGCTCATCAAGTCTCTGATGGATCTGTTCCAAACCAGTATTCAACAAGTTAGTCATAGAATCATTCAAAGCTCTAATTTGCAAGTTAGACAAGCCGGCCATAGAGTTTCCGGGACGGTTGCTTTCTTCTCCACTACTCATGGTTTTCCTGAAAATCTTAAACACGGAAAGTTAGATAAAACCTCACACTCTCAGGTGTTTAACCTTGCCTACACACATGTTTCACTCAAAGTTCCAAGAGAACAAACTAGATAACCCAAAAATGAGAATCCCAAGTGAACCACCCAAGGAACAAGATAGAGAGATAAGAGATTTAACAAGGGAAATCTGTATTAACCACCTCCAAGGCCGGATTTCTCCTCGGCCAGCAGGCTTACTCTTCCACCACCAAACCACAATCGAAATATTTATATATATATATATATATATATATATATATATTTTTTTTTTTGATTAGATCTTTCTCTTTTTTGTTTTTTTTTTTAAGTATGGTTGGTAAAGAGGGACCCGGATTCAAGCTAGATAGAAGAAGAATTTTTATGAAGAAAATGGTAGATGAGAAAGATGGAATGAAAAGAGATACCGGAAGAGTGGCTCTGATACCACTTGAAGAACCCTAAGGAACGAACACTCAACCGGATCTGATGATATGAACTCGATCTGAAGAGATAGAGAACTGATGGATTGTTTAGTGACACAAAGGGCTGCGGAAGACCCGATGATACTACCAGAAGTTTCAATGGCCGCTTGATTTGACACACAAGTCCGGCTCAAAGAAAGGGATTCACTCGGAGATAACCTCACCAAGAGAACAAGGATGTTCTAAGCAAAGAACAAAGAGGGAAAACTCAAAAATGAATAAGGAAAATTGAATACTTTATTTCTTGGATGTGTTCTCATACTTATACAACTTGTAGTCAAAGATAATAAATAGAAATGTATGAAAAAGAGACACAGAAAATAGATAGAAGACCAGATCTAGTCAAAGCACAGAAAATAATGTTGACTGGTCGATTTGAACCCTTCGGCTACCCTTGTCCAGATTCAGTGCATCCGACAGCACGTCCCGCGGTAAGGAGCAGTACACAGCCGGTACGTTCTTCATGTTCGGACGGGTGATTCTCATGGACTGTTCTGGGCCAATTGGAGGCTATGTCATCAGACAGCCTTAAGAGTCTTGCCTTAGAAAGATTTGGCTGCTCAAAGTTCATGAACTGATCGAAGTGTCGGATCATTTCATCAGAACGATCGTCGGCTCGGCCTAAACGACTTAAAAGAGAGAGAGGCCACTGTCGGATTCGGATTCCACTCTACCAACTTCAGTTTTGGCTTGACCGTTGGACTTAGCATGGCGAACAGGACGGGAAAGGCGAGCTTCATTACGGTTGATTTGGTCATCTGGTCACGGATTATGCTGAAGCTCCAATCCGGACGTGTGCGGGTCGAGTCGGTACACGGTCCGATCAGTCTGTCCGGTCCGATCGATGGACTGAACCTCAGTTGCATTGTTCCGGACGTTCTGAACCTCGTTCTGATCTGATTCCATAGATTGATCCTCATACTGGGGCACATCAGGATGGAACCGCGGTCGTGGTTGAGGCAACAGAGGACGGGGACGAGGAAGAAGCAATACACATGAGAGAAGCAAGGAGAAGAAGGATTACTCTCAAATTGTTTGTTTCAACTGTCGCAAGAAGGGCCACTTTGCCACAGTGTGTCCCAAAAACAAAGGCGATCAAAAGCTCAACAAAACAGAGACAGAGGATGCTGATGTTGCGCTCTATGTTGGGGTCAAAATCGGTCACGACGGAATCTATGTCCGAAAGTCCTCAGAAAAACCGAATCTCGGTCAAAACTTCAAAAGCCGAGAAAACGAACAGCCGAAACGGATCGCCCGGCGAGCTCGACCATGACACAAACCAGCTCGCCCGGCGAGCACGACCGTGTTGCCGGTCGACTTGCCGGCGAGCTCGGCCGCGACACGAGCCAGCTCGCCCGGCGAGCACGGTCGTGTTGCCAGTCGACTCGCCGGCGAGCTCGGCCGTGACACGAGCCAGCTCG
>NC_027754.1:2381489-2381743 GCF_000695525.1 Brassica oleracea var. oleracea | reverse complement strand
GTAGTAGAGCAGGTTACAGTTAACTTAACACCAACTGCCTCGGCTATGCGAAGAAACAGGGTTCCGTTGGAAGAACCATGCCTATGCCAACGGCTACTTCACGAGTAAAATCGTAAACACGCTTAAGTCTAGATACGGCCCAAAGAGGGTCCGAATTGCGGACAACAGCCCATCTTTGGTCCCAAAAGACTTGAACCCAAAGACTGGTATGACGGTTTATCTCATCCGCGGGGAGAGATAAATGTCAAATTTCC
>NC_027754.1:2360580-2381402 GCF_000695525.1 Brassica oleracea var. oleracea | reverse complement strand
ACCGACCTAAAGAGGAGTATATAAGGAGGACCTAGGACGAAGAGAAAGGAAGAGCATTCGAAAAGCAAACTTAATACTTAGAGCAATTTAGGCTTTTTCCGTTTTTACTACCGAGCTGCGACTCGACTAGGTTAGAACTTAGGTGGCTAGACTAGCGAACATACCGACAGCTCTCGTGGCCTAGGATCTTACATGTTTTTCACGCTCAAACGCGAATTCGGAAATAAGACCTCTTTGTTCTCTTTTCGCTCTTTTACGATTTATTACTTTTGGATCTTTCATATTGATTGTGTTGTGCGTGGCCCAGCAGATAACCGGGACCTTCAGGGAAGGCTAGATGGCTTTCCTCCGATTAACAAAACTCGAAGGTGTGAATTTCGGTTCCCACACTCTATATGCATGAGATCGTATTTCTTAACGAAGAAAAGTGTTGCCTAATACACTTGAGCCGAGCAACAAAGAAGATGGAATGTGGTACTTGGACAATGGTGCCAGTAATCACATGAATGGTGAGAAATCTTATTTCGCAGAGCTCAATGAGCATGTCAAAGGCAAAGTAAAGTTTGGAGACGGCTTGTGTGTGGATATAAACGGCAAGGGTTCGATACTCTTTGAAGGAAGAACGGGTGAACAGAAGCTACTAACTGATTTATATCACATACTGGAGCTATGTGATATACTCAAGGAATATACTCAGTCTAGGTCAAGCAACAGAACAAGGCTGCGACGTTAGAATCAAGGAAAATTACTTAAAGTATAAGGGATCCAAGTGGAAGGTTGCTGATAAAAGTGTTAAGGGCTTCCAATAGACTTTATAAAGTCTCTCTCAAAGTTGGAAGAGCTACATGTTTACTTGCAAAGATAAAGAAGAACCATGGAGGTGGCATGAGGCTCGGGCACATCAGCTTCAAAACCATACGACTTATGGCAGCTCAAGATATGGTTCAAGGATTGCCTAAGATTCAGGAAGTAAAGCAGATTTGTGACTCTTTCCTGGTAGGCAAGCAAACTAGGCTATCGTTCCCGTCTGCAACAAATTACAGATCAAACCGTGCATTAGAACTCTTGCACGCTGATCTTTGCGGTCCGATATCCCCTGCAACTCCTTCCCATAACAGATATATTTTTGTTATAATAGATGACCACACAGGATATATGTGGTCTATCTTACTAAGAGAGAAAAGCGATGCCTTTGAGAAGTTTAAGACTTTTAGGAAACTTGTTGAGAAGGATGTTGACAAGAAGATTCTAACACTTCGAACTGACACGAGTGGAGAGTTTACCTCAAAGGAATTTCAAGATTATTGCAACAAAGAAGAGATCAAACGTCACCTCACAGCTCCTTACACACCGCAACAAAACTGTGTGGTCGAAAGAAGGAATCGAACGTTGATGGAGATGACAAGAAGCATGTTAAAAGCAATGAATGTTCCAAACTACATGTGGGGTGAATCTGTTTGTCATGCCACCTATCTTATCCATCGTGTGGCTACTAGAGCTCTAAATAATCAGACTCCATATGAATGCCTTAAAGGAAGAAAGCCAAACATCGGTCACATTAGAATTTTGGATGCATTGCACACGCAAAGCACTGGTGAAGAAGCTTGATGATCTCTCACAAGCGGTGGTTAATCTTGGAATAAAACCTGGTTCAAAGGCTTACTGTCTTTACAATCCAAACACCAAGAGAATCATTGTAAGCAGGGACGTTGTTTTTAATGAGAAGGCTTGTTGGAATTGGAAGGGAGACAAGAAAGACGAACATAGTGATTCTGGAATGTTTAGTTTACCGTGGGGAACGTCTCTAGACGAAGGAAGTGGACAGTATGTGATTTCTACGTCTCAAGAAGAGAATGCTGAACAGAAGGAGAGCATCATGATGAGAACATAGAGACAGCACATACGAAAGAAGGAAACAAGCAGAACACAACGCAAGGTTCAAGAAGCTCAACTCGAACGGTAAACAAACCTAGCTACCTCGATGATTACATCCTACTTGCAGAGATTGAATGTGAGCTACTAATTCTCTCTATGAATGATGAATCGATCAATTTTCAAGAAGCAAAGAACAGCAAGCAATGGACGAATGCGTGCGAAGCAGAGATCGATTCAATCAACAAAAACAGTACATGGAACCTAGTAGACAAACCATCAGGAGTTAAGATCATCGGTCTCAAGTGGGTCTTTAAGATTAAAAAGAAATTCCGATGGAACGATCAACAAATTCAAGGCTCGTCTTGTCGCAAAGAGATATGTACAAGAGCATGAAATTTATTTTGATGAATTCTTCTCTCCAGTAGCTCGATTAGAGACCATAAGACTCCTGATTAATTTGGCTGCTATGAATGGATGGGAAATTCACCATCTAGATGTCGAAATGGCCTTCCTGCACGGAGAGTTAAACGAAGATGTCTACGTCTCACAGCCAGAAGGTTTTGAAAAGAAGGGAGAAGAGCATAAGGTTTTCAAACTCTCGGAAGCTTTATATGGATTAAAACAAGCTCCACGTGCATGGATTACAAAGCTTGATCAAAATTTTAAAGGTCTAAAGTTCAGGAAGTGCGTAAAGGAGAGCTCAGTGTATCGCAAGGAAGATGGAGATATGCTACTTCTCGTTGCAATTTATGTTGATGATTTGTTTGTGACTGGGAACTCATTTAGGGCAATCAAAGATTTCAAGACAGCAATGTCTAAGAAATTTAAGATGTCTGATTTAGGTTTATTAACCTTTATCTCGGCATAGAGGTAAAACAAAGTTCCCAAGGCATCATGTCGTATATTAAAAGAGGCAAGAATGGATGACTGCAACTCAACCTGTATACCAATGGATTTTGGTCTACAATTCTCAAAGGCGATAGACGAACCTGAAGTTGATGCAACCGAATATCGAAGGAAGATTGGGTGTTTAAGGTACCTAATGCATACGAGACCTGATATGGCGTTTTATGTTGGTATACTAAGCAGATACATGCATTCACCAAAAGACTTACACGGGAATGCTTTAAAACAAGTGTTAAGATATCTGCAAGGTTCTCTCGGATATGGAATGTGGTTTAAACGTGGAGGATACAGAAGCTGATAGGATACAGTGATATCAGCCACAACACTGATCCAGATGATGGAAGAAGTACAACTGGACACTTGTTCTGTCTTGGTGAAACACCTATAACTTGGTGTTCTCAAAAACAAGACACAGTGGCTCTATCCTCTTGTGAAGCGGAATTCATGGCTAGGACAGAGGCAGCAAAACAAGCTATCTGATTAAAAGACTTAATGATTGAGATTACAGGAAGGAAGATTGAAAGAACTCTGATTCGTGTGGACAACAAATAAGCCATCGCACTCGCTAAGAATCCCCTTTTTCATCGACGCAGCAAACACATTCATAAGAGGTTTCATTTTATCAGGGAATGTGTTGAGGGTTATCTCATTCATGTAGAGCATGTACCCGGAACAGAGTAGAAAGCGGACATCCTAACTAAAGCCTTAGCAAAAATCAAGTTCAAAGAGATGAGGGAGTTGATCAAAGTTCAAGACCTAAGTGAAGATGGTTTGAAGCTTAGAAGGGAGAATGTTGGATAAGCTTCAACATTGCTTAGTAAGCAAGTTATCCTAAAGGAACTTGGATAACAAAACTAATAGGTTTAGGATTAAGATAAGTTTCCTAGATCATTATGTAATAGGATAAGTTAAGGATCCCTATTGCCTATATTAGGAGATCTTAATGTAAGATGATTTCATAAGAAAAGCATAAGAAAGTTAAGAAAGCTAAGAAAGAATTAATAAAATAGAGCAACAGTTTTATTACGTTTGTGTTCTTGATTACTAGAGATACTGGAAAGTTAATTGATGGATAATGAAATTTGAGAGAGGAAAAAAAGAGAGGAGAAGAAAGTGAATAATCTAGTAAGTGAAGAAGAAAAAGAACACATGGACTCACATGGAAGAGCTCTAAATTTGGATGCATCATACCTACCCTTAAAGAGAGGAGGCTTGGGTCCCCTCTTTACCATGTGGCTTCATTGCCATAATATGAAGATATCAACACTCAAAACCCCACCTCATATTAATACCTTCACATGTCGCTCTCTCTCTCTCTCTCTGAACACATCCACTCCACACATACTCGTATAGTTGTATGAGTTATATATGTATGCAGCATGTGTGCATGTGTGCATGTGTTTGTGTATCCTTTATTTTACCCATTTGTTCTTTATTCTGTCTTTCAGCTCTACTTACACCCTCTCATCAGCTACCCGCCCCCCTTGATTATATTTCTTTGGGTATTGCATTTTATCCGATATCCGAAGTGGCACCCGAACCTGATCCAAAAACCCCGAACCGAAATCCGAACCGAAGTAGCAGAATATCCGAACGGGTATTGAACTAGGAGAGAGATTGGATATCCGAACCCGAACGGGTAATATCCGAACCCGAACGCGTAATATCCGAACCCAAATGGATATCCAAAAATAACCGAACATATGTATAATTAACCTTATATTTCTAGTTTACATCTCTCATTTTATATAAAATATTTATATTGATACTACACATATTTTAAGTTCATATGATATACATACAATTACGGAGAAAATGATTTGCTACTCACTTAAAATGCATGTCAAATTTTTTATTTCAAGAATTAACAAAAAGTTACATTCAAAATTTAAAAACAATAACCAAATTAATGTCTTTTTAGTTTCAAAATGTTATGTCCAAATCTATTAACCATTCAATCTATTAAAAATAAAAAGTTAGTTAAGTGAAAGTTATATTTTTAAATACAAGAAATTTGAGAAATGAAAATTGAATTTTGTTTTTTCAAAATCTAAATATCCGAACCCGATCCGAAATAACCGAACGCGAACTAAAAATATCCAAACCCGACCCAAAGTACAGAAATACCCGAACGGGTTCTACACCTCTATACCGAAATACCCAAAAATCTGAAATACCGGACCCGAACCCGAACGGATACCCGAACGCCCACCCCTAGTTTTCAATATGTATATCCACTATTTTGTTGCAATTTGAATGACAGCAAAGTAACACTTTATACTTTAGTTTATACTCCATCTTTTTTGCAAAAAAGGTTATTTTGACATATTTCACACGGATTACAAAAATAATAAAATATACTAATATATGCTTATTTAATGTACGATTATTTAAATAAAATAATTTAAATAAACATCTATTAGTTTGTTAAAAGGGTAAAAGAAATATTATGTATAAAAAATTGGATTGAAAATGTAGAATACATTTTTGAAACAAAAAAAATGTTAGAATGACATTTTTTTTAAAAAAGAGAAAGTATTGTTTATGTTACAAACTAGGGCCGGCCTGCCCTACGGACGGGATGATAATTTAAAAAAATGTAAATAGTTAGAGTAAATATTTAATATAAATCATTATATTTAAAAATAAACATATTAGTTAAATTATGTACGTATTATTGTATATGAAGACTAAATATATCATGCTGTCTTCATAAGTAGTTTTGATTTATTTATTTTTTCATGGTGCCATCACATCATTTTTGGTAATTTCTGGAGTTGGATGAATCTAAAGAATCTAATGAGGAAAGAAACTAACTTGTAATTATAGATTAAGTAAATATATATGTGTAAATTTTTCCATTTCAAAAAAAAAAACACATTATTTCAAAAAACAATTTAAAATATTTTCAATACATTGTTTATTGTTAAAATGTAAACTTTAAAAAACAATTGTCTTTTCGAGATGCTATTGGTTAAAACTTTGGGATATAGTTTATTACAAATTAATGTATCAATATTCATTTTTTGAGATAAAGAGAAAAATATCATTTTGTTTCGAATATTTTTGTAAAAGAAAATTTTGATGTGAAAAAATTATTTGGTCACGACTTACCCATCTTGGGTTACATAATAGTGAAAATAGATTTTGGTACGAAAATGTTTCACGCATGAATTAAATAACATAACATTAGAAAACAACATCTTTAGTATGTAAAAGAGAAGAAGGGAAAGATTTCAAAACATTTATTGTCTAACACGTACTATGTATGAAATAGCGAGGATAAATATGAGCTCTAGCCTAGGCTAATGTCTAGCTGCAATGTTAGAGATAACAAAGCTGAAATTGATTTAATCAACATAAGCTATAAATAATCGACTGTGTAGGGAAAAGGCTTTTAAAAATTTCGTACATTTTTACAAAATAACTATATCATGCATGTAGACAAGGACACATTTACCTAGAGCTGAAGAACCAAACTGAATTTCATAAATATTTGCACATATCTTACATTTTTGAAATAAAAAAAAATCGAGACCAAATCGGAACCTAATGAATACTCAAATGTTAAAACATAGTTTATGTATCTAAAATAATTAATTTCTTTATTTTAACAATAACCAGATATCCTAACAATTTACTTTTAAACCGAATTATCCAAATGTCTTTTTATCCAAAATATTTCAAATTATCTAAATTATCCAATATTATCTGAAAATTCTGAACTACCCAATAAATTTTTTTGGAAAAATCTAATTTATCCACAGAAAGTATCTAAATTAACAAATTTATATTAAAAACAGAACTGAATTAATTAGACCTGAAACTTTCTCTAAATCAGCCGATTTCCAATTTTATTGTCCGAAACGAATTGAAAACCTAAATAATCAATGATTAACCAAATTGAAATTCATAAATAACCAAAAAATCATAAATATCTAAAATAAAGATTGAAAACTGAACCCAAAATCGAAATGCCCAGAGCTACTTGTATCTTCAAAATTGAACACAAAAGAGAGAACATCATACTGAAGAAGAGTTTCAGTCCACCTTTTTAGAAAATATGGAATGTTTTTCTTATTGAGAATTAAAATTTTTATTCAAATTTTGTTATCTTCGGTTGGTATCCTTTTTCTGTTTCCGTTCTTTTTGTAAACGTCCCGACAGGAGATGCACAAGTACAAATAGCTTACAAGTACAAAAAGATTTCACTGTCTAAATTTTTTTAATCAGAAAATATATTATTTTCCCTCAAACTTCAAGATATTTAGCTACAGTCTGAACATCTTTATGTCCTCTTCCGCTAAAGTTCAAGACGACTCTTGCTCCATCTGGTAACGTTGGACATAGCTTCTCAAGGTGTGGTAGAGCGTGCGATGTCTCCAGTGCTGAAATGATTCCCTCTAACCTTGAGACTCTACTGAATGCTACAAACCTTTGCGTTAACGAACACGTTTTTACTTTAATGAAAAAGACAGAGACTACACATTGATACAAACCTTCCAATGCTTCTTCATCCGTAACGCTATAGTATTCAGCCCGTCCCATGTCTTTAAGGAAACTATGCTCCGGTCCAACTCCAGGGTAGTCCAATCTATAAGAGAAAACCAAACCGTGATCAAATCAACAATCTGCAAACTTATGATTAGGCATGTTCTGATTGGCTCTTACCCTTCACTGAGGTTCAATGATTTGACCATCATCATCTTGCAGCAAGTAACTCATAGCTCCATGTAGAACACCAACATCTCCCTTTGTCAACGGGGCAGCGTGTTTTCCACTGTCCAATCCGAACCCTGCAGCTTCCACACCGATCATCCTGACCTCTGCGTCATCCACAAACTCATGGAACAGTCCCATCGCGTTTGAGCCACCACTGACACAAGCCACCATGACATCCGGCTTTCCGCCCCATTTCTCCAACGCTTGTCTCCTCGTTTCTTTACCGATCACCGCGTGAAAGTCTCTGACCATCATAGGGTAAGGATGAGGACCCGCCACAGATCCCAATATGTAATGTGTAGTCTCAACGTTCGTCACCCAATCTCTTATCGCTTCGGATGTCGCGTCCTTCAATGTGGCTGTTCCAGAGTGAACTCCTCTCACCTCGGCACCAAGAAGTCGCATTCTGAAGACATTGAGTGCTTGCCTCTCCATGTCTTGAGCACCCATAGAGATAATACACTCTAGACCATACTGGGCACACACAGTGGCTGTAGCAACACCGTGTTGACCAGCTCCTGTCTCAGCGATGATCCTCTTCTTCCCCAAACGCTTGGCGAGAAGATCCAAACTTTTTTCTCAATCTGAGAGACCTGTGTTCTTGAATGCAAATAAACATAACTCAAAAGAAACAACAATGTTCCATGCTAAACTCACTTAGAAAGTGATAAAGCAATTCCACTGAATGACCCATCTTACGCATTTTATGGTCAACTTTTGTAATGACCCTGAGCTTCTCAAAGTAGCTATGAATTTCATCTTTTGTGCTCTCATAAGGAATACCCCCAACATATAACTTTCTAGGAACAATCCCATTTTTTGTGTTACCGAAACCAAACATTTTTAAGGACATAATCAATTTACATGATTGAAACATAAATACACAATATCAGAGCTTAAAAAAACTTACATGATTGTATCAGCTTAAAGGATCAAGACAGAGTCTGGATTGATTTCAGCTACCGTCAATGGGAGACACCTAATTAAATCTTCTCGGTCTACTGCTTCAACTCAGACAAAAAGGAGCTGGGATGCCGGAATATGTAATCAACCATATAAAGTACTCAGAAGGGGCTATTGGTCACCGGAAATACCTTCTGATCGAGGAGGAGCACGTCGACGCCCATGATATCACCGCCTGCCTTTCTCGTATTACGGGCGTCCCAAAACATCTATAATCAGTATGAGGCACAGGAGGAGATATGGAGCCGCTAACAAAGGAGGAGACACAGGCGGAGTAGTCGGAGGTGCAGTGGCGGAGACAGAGATGCAGTGGCATCAAGACTGTCCTAGACGGCGTGAGAAGCAGCACTTGAGATCAAGGAGCCCATGACACTTTAATGGAGAAACTCATCAATGAGGATGACAGGTAGGAGAAACAGATTTGAGTTTTGATATTGAAGAACGAAGAGGAGAGGCGAACTCGGACGTCCGACGAACTCCATCGCCATTTCTTCGCGTAATCACTAATTAGGGTTAGAGACGATTTCATCTACTCGGGCTGCAAAAACCATCAAACTCTAGCCAACACGATAACAGACAACGATCAAAGCCCATCATCACTCGGGAATAAATGAAACGCAGCGCTTCAGTCTCCTTGGACACCTGTCGGCACGAGATCAAGCGACTTATCTACGTGGCATCATACGTGGGTGAAGGAGAAGTGAGGAAACAGTTCTTTATAGTATAACTAGGTGTTTTCCTGCACCATGTGCAGTGATAAAATTTTACATTATATTTTTTAAAGAAATTTGTTAATATTTTAGATTTATTATTTTAAACTACTATTTTAATAAAAATAATAAATACTAATTTAATTAAACACAGGATTAAGATAAAATAAAAAATTTGATTTATTTAAAATTAATTTCAAGTTATATTTAAAATTATAATTCACATAGATTTTCATTTATTTATTTTGGTTAAGATAAATTAAATTAAACTGTATACATTAAACATGATAATTTTTTTTATAATTATCAAAAAATAAATTAAAAATAACTCCTAAAATTTGTAGATATCAAAAATAAACAAATGATATCACGATTAAAAATTATTTTTTTTTAGAAAAAGATTGTATAACATTTTGAAAATATTTTTTGATAATAATTTTTTTATGATTATAAAAATATATTTAAATATTATTTTGAAATTTTAAAATCTTTATATTACTCTTGTCATATTATTTAATGATATATTTGAATAGATTTATTTTATTGATGATTTATGAGTTATTACCATATTATCAAAACTTACGAAAAATTGAAATTAACATTAAATGTTGTTGTAGATGTCACTTTTAACCATAAGCCATGCCATCAATTTTAGTATGCCATATCACTTTTTTTTTTGTGAGAGTGATTGTGGAGATGACATATGTGAAATCACGTCACAAACAATGTCTAGGGGATACGTGGGTGAAGGAGAAGTGAGGAAACAATTCTTTATAGTATAAGATAAATATACTAGGGCAGGTCTGCGCTACGCGCGGAATTTGATGTATCGGTTTTTATAAATATATAATTTTGCATAAATTTTCTTAAATGTTAAGATGGGTGAGTAGGATTATGTTGTCTACCCCAAATTCCAATAAAAAATAAAAAAGACCGAATTCTTACTATTGTTGTTGTTTTAAATTAAGAGTTGTAAGATTTTATAGTGTCTTAAGTATTATAACACTATAAAATACATAAATCAGTTAAAATCGAACAAAAGAGAATGAGATTTGAATTCTCAAATACCATTGTATCTTTTTGAGGGTTTATAAAATAGTGAAAATGAGGTTTTAATTTAGATGAACTCTTTGTCGAAGTTAATATAGTTGTTTTGGACAATGTTAGTAATTGCTATTATTAACAATTGTTGTTTTTTTGGGGAAATTTTCATGCCTACTACTACTATTTTCTTGGTATCATTATTCATGTTTACCACCATTAAAGAAACATTTTCAAAAATATCTTCTACATTAAATGACAAAAGATTCTTATATTCTTGTTCTCTATATATGTAATAAATAATTATTTAAATAAATTAAAAAATAATAATCTTTTTTATTTTTTGAATTATACTTTTTCAAATTTGAACTTTTTTATTTTTATTTTATTTTTTTGAATTTTTTTCAAATTTTTTTTTCAAAATTCCTTTTTGAAAATTGAATATAATTTTTGAAACTATTTTTAAAATTTTTTTAAGTATTTATTTATATATTTATTAAAATCCTAAATTTCACATTTCAAAAACACTACTCCACCCCTCAACTCTAAACCCTAAGTATAGATTAGTTAACTCTAAGGTTATAAATGTCTTTTATCTTTCATTAAACGTGAAGGTAAAAGTGGTCAATGTAAACATGAAAAATGATATTATGAATGTGGTATTTTTGGCAAAAAAAATTTGGTATTTATGTTATAATAAGTTATTGTGGGTACATTATGTATTATTACATAATTAATTACGTTGAAAAGCTGATTGAAGAAATAATTTTTTTGGCCTTTCTTTGTTTCTTGTATTTGATGTTTATGGTTATATTTGCTTATATATTACATAATTAATCGTTAGATTTCATTATAGGATTTTGTTTAACATATTTTTCTCTTGAAAGATTTGGTTTTGTATTGTGTTATTATATGATTGTTCTTTTATATAATTTTCATTATTTTCTATTGAATTTGTTTATTGTAAAATGAATTCATTGCAATTGACAAAATTTTATAATGTTGAAATCATTTGAATGGGCTATGCTTTATTTTTATTATGGTGTGTAAAATTTTTAGTCTATTTATTTTATGTTAGGTCATCTAATTTCATTTGTACTTTTATATGTTTCTTGTCAGATTTTTATATTAGTATCATGTTCATATTGTGCAATTTTATATATTTTTGTTTCTATATCGGTACTAAAACTATAATTGTTTTTTTTTTGTTTTACTACAAAATGTTTTTAAACAAAATATTTTCGGAAAATAATAACATTAGATAACTTGATATATTATGAAAATATTTTTGTTTGCAATAGTTGATGGCGAATTGTTTTTACAAATCATATATATTATACTATACATTGTTTAGTAAAAGTTGAAACGTTTAATTTATTTTAAATTATAAGTAACATTAACTTTCACTAATTTTTTACAACATTTTTACTATTTGTTTTATTATATTCCTTATATATCATATATTTGTTTCACTGATAAAATTGGAAAATATAATTGTTTTACTTAATTTTTAATATTTGTCCTACTTGGATAAGAAATAGAATAGTTTTGGATTACCTCTCTTTCGAATTGTACAAGTATCTATACTGTTATTTTTGAAGTAATTTTCGCTATGGAAATCGCATGTTAAAAGTTACATTGGTTAATATAGTTTGTACCCTAAATGAATAAAATATATAATTTACTCACAAAATAAAAACGAATATCAAAAGAAAGAAATGATAATCCATATTATGTTGTTATCCGAAAAGATAATTTTTAATCATAAAAATAAAACTTAAAAACAGAAAGATGTAAGTAAATAATCAAATTTTATACTATTTTTAATAAAATTTATTAATAAAAATATTTTTAAATATTCTTAATATGATATGTCTGCAACAAAAACAGATTCATGAAGATTATGCGAACCACACCGGTAGCTCCGCATCAATATGAACAACCAGCGACAGTTGTTTCCTTGCACTACATGCAAGACTGTCCGCCTTTGAGTTCTGCGTCCGTGGTATGTGAATGATCTCTGAGCTGTAGAAACTTCTCTTCAAAATTGTTATGTTCTTCCAAATAGCTTGCAAAGGCTGGCCACTCCTCTGGTTCCGAAACCATCTTCACCAATTGAGAACAATCCGTTGCAAATGTAACCGAGAATTTTGTGAGATTCCTCATATATTCCATTGCCCATATGAGAGCCTCTATCTTTGAGTGTAATGGCGACTGACTCGCTCTTGTATTCCTTGCTCCCATTAGTCCATCATAACCCTCCAGGGTACTATACCATCTTTGTCCTGAATATAATTCCTGATTTTTCCAAGATCCGTCCGTAAAACACCATCTACCTGGTATATTCGGAATTATCGATGATATCGGTATTCGGGTATGATCCATTCCTTGAGTCGGGTATGATCCATTCCATGAGTATTGGAATCATGTTTGTACTTTATTTTGAATTTGAAACTTTTTAATTTTTCATACTTACTGGGCACAAAATCTATAGATATTTTGTTTTATAGTATGGAAACAAATTGTTTCCTTTGTGTATAGTAACAGCATTGTGGCACATTGTTCAAATATATATCCCCTATTTATTACTCAACTAATTTGTTTTACAAAAGTGTAACTGGCTTCGCTCTAGACTATGTTTTCTTTTAAGGAAACTGAAATATGCTCTCTAAAGAATCTCTCTAGCCACTCCGGTAACCGATGATCCGGCATCATTTTTTCAAAGTTTTGGCCGTAACGGTCAACTCTTTTCAAAATCAAAGCCGTAACGTCAGCTCAAACGCTCGATCTGCAACATTATCGAACAAATATGTTCGCCATATCTCAGTATCTATCTCTGGAGATCATCTCAAATCAAGGAGATCGAGAGGATCTGATGCTGTTCGAACAGCTTTCAAGAAAAAATCAGCACCTCTTGACCTAATCTCTGTTATGGAAAGCTTCTGGAACCGTAATCCCCCGGCAATCATTACCAAATCATCCTCGAGTCTGGATATGGAAGGTTTAACCAAAAACAAAGCCCCTATATGGAAACAGAGCATCTTCGATCTAACTATTAAGATCTTTTGCTTCAGTCAAAACATCTTTTTGGAAAGAAGCAGAATTACGATCCGTAATCTTACAACGTAGTTCACGCTCTCAATCACAGCGATGGAGACTTCCCCTCAATCACAGCGATCTGCGGGAGTAATGAGGATCACGGACAATCGTTCTATAAATAGGAACACAAGAGAGACTCAACTTCATCATTCTCTCTTCTGCAACAAACTTCATTTTCCTCAGCAATACTTACCAACAAAGATGGCTCGCAACTTCGAACGTGCGGTAACAAAGAGGAACTCTGTTCTGAACCTCGAGCCCATTGTCATCGATGCGTTTGATAACTCTGACCAACTCGCTGCTTACGATCTGACTCTGGTGGGGCGTGTTTTGAACACCGATTTGCAAGCACACAGAGTCAAGACGCTTCTCGCGCTCATGCCCCAAGCTTGGCAACTGGAGGGACGTGTCCAAGGAGTTGAAGTAGGAAGAGGAAAGTTTCACTTCCGCTTCAACAATGAAGAGGATCTCCGCGGAGTGTTGGAGAAGAGACCCTATTTCTTTGATCAATGGATGTTCCCACTTGAGCGTTGGGTTCCAAGCGTTAGAACCGACTTCCCATCAACGATGACCTTCACTGTCTTTATCGAAGGAATCCCGGATCACTACCGTAAGGAGCAGACGGTGAAAGGCATTGGAGAGAAGCTAGGCGAGCTCGTCGCCTGGGATGTGAAACAAGCCAAAGTCAGAGTCTCGGTGGAGTGTGATAACCCGCTGCAATTTGAAAGAAGGCTGCAATTCTCGGCTACTGGAGATGAAGTGGTGATAACATTCCATTATGATAAACTACAGAAATGGTGCTTCATCTGTAACAGAATGTCTCATGATGGGAAACGGTGCCCTGAATTGGTGAGAGAAAGAGCTCATGTTGCTAAACATGGTTACAAGGAAAGAAACCTGAGGCAACAGAACGTGCTGAGAGGCGAGCTAAGCCCTTACAATGGCAATGGGAAAGCCCCTAAGCAACAAAACATGGCGAAGCCTCTAGTTAACCGCAAGCTCTTCGCTGAGAAGGAGGTCTCTCCAAAGACGAAGCATGGCAAGTCCTCCGACAAGCCAGTAGCTGAGACGACGAAGGCTTGGGTGGTGAAATCGTTTGCTGAGAAGCCGGCGAATGCGGACAAAGAAACAGAGCAAAGATCTGACAAACACGGGAAGGTAGGCGAGCCAAAGAAGAGCAACTTCAAACCTGCTTCCTGGTACCGTGATTACAATGTGGAAGCTACGAAAGCAGCCTCAGACCTGGGGAAGTTCACATCCAGGAAAGCGCTATCTAACGACAATCATGGCTCAAAACTTGCGGCGCAAGGTAAGGAAACTTCATCTGTTTGTAGCTAGGTCATGGTGAATGCTACTGACGTGGAGGAAGTCATATCACCCCTGAAAGAATTAATGAAGATTAAGGGACCAGATGCTATTGGTGACGATCGTGGTGGGAGAAGAGGCAAACCGGTGAAGAGCCGCCTGGGACCACGTACGGACATAATGAAGAAAACCGCTAGGAGCCCCTACCGCAGCTCCAATTCGAGGAAGAGACAAGCCCTCTCCCACGATGAATCTCCAAAGAAGCGAGTGTTCGAAAATCGTGACCATGTATCACGCCCACTTCCTCTTGCGGTGGGTGCGGTTAACGGAAAGAAAAAGGAGGAACAAAAAAAGCTGGTGGTTGATGAGATCCCACCGGCCAACCCAATATGATACTAAGCTGGAATTGCCAAGGAGCTGGTAGTTTTTTGGCAATTCGTCACCTGCGGGAGATCCGTCAAAAGTTCTTTTCGGGTATCATGTTCTTGATGGAAACTAAGAATAAGAGAGATTATCTACAAGATCTCCAAGTTGAATTTGGTTACGATTTCCTTTTTACTGTTGAGCCTATTGGCCTTAGTGGCGGTTTAGCCCTTTTTGCTTTATCTGAATTTAATGTTCAAGTTTTATCTTCCAATAATAGAGTCATTGATGTATCAGCAATAATTGATGGCAATAAAGTTTTTATCTCTTTCGTTTACGGATATCCTGTCATTAATCAAAGACTTCATGTTTGGTAGCAATTAGCTAGAATCAGTACTTCACGCTCCGATGCGTGGTTCATGGTTGGTGACATTAATGAAATCAATGGCAACCATGAGAAATCAGGAGGTCGTATCCGAAGTGAGAATTCTTTTCTAGACTTTCGACTTATGCAGCAAAACTGTGGGATGATTGAGATTCCTTACTCAGGAGACTGTATGTCTTGGGTAGGAAAAAGGCATAACTATCTTGTTAAATGTCGACTTGACCGAGCGATGGGGAATGCAGAATGGTTCAGCTTATACTCAAACTCATCGAGTCAATATCTCCGCTTCATGGGATCGGATCACCGACCTATTATCACTCATCTGTCCAACCGCAAAAGAAAAGGTTGGAAAAAATTTCGCTTTGATAAGCGCTGGATATCAAAATCTGGTTTTGAAAACATAGTACAAGAAGGCTGGATAGATATGGAGAGCAATGACGATATACCCCTCCATGATCGAATTAAGAGATGTCGATCAACCATGCGCGATGGCGCAGAGAGGAGAACTATAATACACAAAAAATCTTGGAAGAACTTAAAGACAAGTTAGATAGAAGCCAAGTGGACCAATCACTCTCAGCTGCAGAAGTTTCCTCGATACAAATTCAACCCCAAAAGGCATATGAAGAAGAAGAAGCCTTCTGGCACCAAAAAAGCCGAAACCTTTGGTTTAATAAAGGCGACCGTAATACAAAATTCTACCACGCTACAACCAAACAACGACGTGCCAGGAACCATATCACTGGTCTGAATGATAGTATAGGAGTTTGGTGCGAGAATGAGAGAAAAGTAAAAACAATAGCCGTGGAGTATTTTAATGATCTCTTTTCATCCTCTACGACTGCTGATGTTGAAGTATCTCTAAATCACCTGGAAAGTTCTATCTCTCTAGAAATGAATGAGAGCCTATGCTGAGATATAACTCCTGCCGAAATTAAAAAAGCAGTCTTTTCGATCCACCCTGAGAAAGCTCCAGGACCGGACGGAATGACAGTCCTCTTTTACCAGAAATATTGGAGAACCATCGGCCCTCAGGTGATCAAAATGGTCCAAGATTTCTTTAATTTGGACTCTTGTGACCCTCAGCTCAACGAGACAAATATCTGCCTAATCCCAAAAACGGAGCGGCCAAGAGATATGACTAATTTCCGGCCGATTAGCCTCTGCAATGTGTGCTATAAGATTATATCTAAAATTCTATGCCAGAGGCTACGGAGATATCTGCCGAGCATTATCTCTGAAACTCAATCTGCCTTTGTGGCAGGACGTACCATCATGGATAACATCCTTCTAGCCCAAGAAGCCTTTCACGCTCTGAGAACTAATAATAAATGTAAGAATGAGTTCATGGCCATTAAAACAGACATGAGCAAAGCTTACGACAGAGTGGAATGGGATTTCTTAGAAGCTATGATGAGGAAAATGGGATTAAGAGAAATGGATCCATTGGATAATGAGATGTGTCAGATCAGTCTCCTATAGTGCACTGATAAATGGAAATCCCACAGGCCAAATAACTCCCTCTAGAGGATTACGGCAGGGAAACCCACTCTCACCATACCTTTTCATTCTCTGCACAGAAGTTCTTATAGCGAATATAAGAACAGCTGAAAATTTAGGACAGATCACGGGCCTCAAGGTGGCCCAGGCAAGTTGTGAGGCCCCGACCCGGTTTCCTTACCGCCAGTACGACCCCAGTTCACTCCCCTCGATCAAACGTGATCCATACCCGATTTTTCCCTAACTTGCGATTTTTTTATTACAGTTTTCCTCTATGAGGTTCAGATCAGTCCCCAGTGTTCACTAAGCCTAACCAGCATCCTAGCAAATCACTAAGACTGACAGTATAATAAACATGTACCTTACTGCCTTGGTCCTTGTTTGACTCATGGTTCCTCCACGTTCCGTCCTTGATGTCTCCATGCTTCCCATCCGTCTTATCCAGCCAGCTCGATCAGATACTTAACCGAATCCCTTTGTTCCTTAGTCACTCAACCAACCATCCCCACATGACCCAAGTAAACAAAGAGAGACGGCTTGGTCTCCAACCAGCCATCCTGAACAGACAATACGCTAGCCATGCTTAGCGCCCCAGAACCAGTCCCTGATCACATCCGGATCAGTCAGTACACAGTCGGCTCCACAGCCCTCGATCCAATCAGTTCTCCCCACTGCCATCCTGCTCCTCAGTCATTCCAGTATCAGTAACACGCCCTCTTGTGCCACACGCATCAGCAAACTCGATCCTATTTCCAGTCGATCCTCCTTCAGTATGTCGTTGGTCCCGATCGCCTCCAACGATCCAATCAAACCGATCACGTCAGTACCACAACTCTCCATGGCTAGGATCGTTCCAAGCACAGTATCCGATCTTTCCATCAGTTAATCAGAACAGACTGATAGCATATGCTGTCGCACACAGACCACACCCAATCCGTACACAGTATCCGATCGGGATTGTTCAGATCAGGACATTGAACCCAACAGATACGCTGTCTCCAGGCCCGCGACCACTGAATCTCGATCTTAGCCACCGCAGGCTCTAGTATGCATCGCGATCCATCAGTACACAACAATGACTGCACAGATTAAGCCAGCGGTCCCTTTCCCGCGGCTTGCGCACCGTTCCATGGACTGTAACCACCGTATACCGCAGTAACTACATCGAGAACCATCGTTCCATCTTCAGTCCGTCTGACACGACTCAGACCACACCGAACACACCATCGCTCGGCTTTAGGACAGTCGGATCAGAATCCGAACGATCCTTTCCGGCGATCTTCGTCTCTCTCCATCAGTTTTCTTGTCTCTTTCTCTCTCTGTTCTGTTCTGTGTATCTGTATCAGAACCCGTGTGTCCCATCAGTCCGCGAAGTTCAGAATAAAAAGGAAGTTCTGGACGGTTTCTCCTCTTCCCAACCGTCCGTAACTGCTCCCAGTAACCGTCCTGGCAGTTTTTCTTTTCTCTCCGCTCTCTCTCTCCAGTTGTCTCTTCAGAACAGTCTCCAGAAGAAATTTCCCTCTCTGATCCGTGAAAATCAGATTAAATCAGTGGTTGGACGGTTCCCACCCAAAAACCGTCAGTAACCGCTCTCGGACAGTTCCTTATCAGTCTGTAACCGTCTTTGACGGTTTCCCAGTAACTCCCAGCAGTTCCAACTGCTCTTTAACTGCCTTAGCGGTTCCAGAAATCAACTGTTCATAAACCGTCCCAGTCAGTTAAGCCGTCCAGTAACAACCTGGAACCATCATGTAACTGTTCCGGTAACTATTTTGTAACCGTTCCAGTAACTGATCCTGCCATTCTCCTTAGCTAATCAGTTCATGTTCAGCTCAGTATCTGTTCCCGTCAGAACGTATACCAGTCAGTCCACACATTGACTAACTGATCTCAGATGACAAGTCCAGCTGCCTCGTCTGAATCGTTCCAGCTTAGTCCGACAAGCTTGACTGCTATGTTCGGACAGACAATATCGTCTTAACCTAACCAGTACCATCCATATGACATGTCCAACATGTATGTCCCGTCTGATCAGTCCGACCTTGGACTGATCCAGTTCAGACTACGGGACGGGGATGTTACAAGTCTCCCCCACTTGGAATGAATTCGTCCTCGAATTCTGCAGATAGTAGAACTTTGTTCTATCCATTCAGAACTGTCTCCCCCACTTGGAATGAATCCCAATCAAACGGCACTCATGCCTTAACTCAATGCTCAGGCATTCGATCACTCGACCATTACTGTGTTCCAGACTTCCTGATCATAATCACACTTGGATTTGATCTCAGATATCAATAATTCGATCCGGTCTCTTTACCATTTTTTTTTTTCAACAGCCTCGGTTCAGTGCACCAACTCACTAAGCATAGTAGTCCTTACTTCCGAGCAATCTCTTGGTGTTTGGAAACACACTTTGGCGAGAACGCTAGACTCCCAATAGTGCTGACCAGTTTACCTCAATTCTCGAAATGTTAACTCACTATCTTAGTTAAGTTTTTCAGCTTAAACCTTAACCAATCACAGTCACTTATTGACTCAACTTTTGTCCCTCCGGAACTCAGTTCCAACCAGTCTCAGTCCAATCCTGACTTGACTGTTTGGTTCTCGCACTCCAGGGTTCCTTAGCATGGCCTAACTCCGAATACTAGGAACTTAATCTTTTCAGAACGCATGGATCTCATCTTGATCCTTAAAGTTGTTTCATCGGATCACTCCCTAATCCTAACCAGTCCCCGACCACCTATGATGATCGATATCAGCTTTTCTTAGATCTTTACTGATCTTTATTTACATTTCTCACCGGATCCTACACTTGACCCCTTGCACAGTTTTCCTTTCGGACTCCCAGTCCTTCCTGGTTCACAATCCCATAATGACAAACTCATCTTGTTCCCATTGACTCAGCCACAGTTATGTCTTGGAAACTCAGCAGTTCCAAACGACATCAGTTCATACAATACGTACTTAACACACAGACGTCCTACAGACATGTGGTGGCAAACTCTCACTAGTTACCATCCATGCTTTCATCGCAATCGGAAACCCACAGTAGTGAACTCCTTGAGTTCTAGTAACAGTACAGTTATGTCTTGGAAGGTACATCTCCCACAGACATCAGATTGGGTTTCCGCAGACAACAATACAGACACACGATGGCGAACTAGTCTAGTTCCCACCAACGCGACAACAGTTACGTCTTGGCAACTCTCCGATTCCCACAGACGTCAGGACAGTACACGCGATGACAGACAGTCACGTCTTGGAAACTCTCGGTTTCCATAGATGCCAGAACAGACAGTATCTGTACAGTTATGCCTTAGCAAACCCATTCAGTTTCTAATGGCATATCATCACCACTAACACTAATGTTTCAGTATTCCCACTTGTCCAGTTGATCAAACACTTAGTCTAGTCTAGCATTATCATTCCAAGTCATCGAGCAGCCGTCTAGTAATCCAGCTAAGTCTTAATGAGCATCTCAGCCATAAGCACCTAGACTGATCTAGACTCTCGCATGAAAGGAATCAATAATATAAACTCAAATGATCGTCCCAAATTTTTGAGCCATCATCAAAAATCCAGCAAACCTTAGCAAGCATCACAGCGCCTAAGTACATTGTCTGATCTAGACGCTCCTGGTAGGAACCGATCATTTACTACTTTTGAAACTCTGACCACAACTCATCATCAATAGCATCTTGTACCTCCGAGTAGTTTCTTGATCACTTAACAAGTCTTTGGCAAGTACATCTGACTTCTAATCTCTTGTTTCGATGATCTCAACTCTCGGACCGCACAAACCTACTAAGACAATCAAGCTTAGTCAGTCTTGACAATTCCATTGTCCATTTTTTTTTATATCCAGACTTGCTTACACTTGCCACTTGCTATGTGTAAGTCTTACGCAGATTTTTTTCCGAATCCTTCAGGAACTTCCAGTTTCAATTTCCCGG
>NC_027754.1:2355618-2360478 GCF_000695525.1 Brassica oleracea var. oleracea | reverse complement strand
TGCCTTAGCCATTAGTCCTTAGGCTCTTCCATGGACGACTTGTCCAACTCAGTTTTCCGTTCACAACCTTCAGCTCATCCACTCGGCTATTCTACCTTGAACCTTTCCGCTGAAGTCTTCTTGCCAAATTCAGTTATGGACGTCTTGTCCATACAGAGTTAAACTCATCAGCTCCTTGACTCTATATCCGACATCATTGTCCTTGACAGTTCCTTGTCTTATTTAGACTTTTCCGAGGCATCCTTGGCTTTCTCGAGCCACTTGATTCAATCCTAACTCCAGTCAGCTTATTATCCTTAAGCTTCGGAATACACTTCGTCAATCTTTCCCGTTTCTTCACTTCATAATCCGGATCCATTGACTTAAATAAACCTCTCGGTTGTTTCCAACACTTAAAAAAATTTATTGGATAACTCTCTTGAGTAATCCAGCAGAACACCTTAAGCAATCCGATCATTCTCCAAATGATCTTAACTCATACTTCATTCAACCAATCCAATCATTCATCAATGATCTTATCTCCGGTTTCTTTACATTTAGACTTCCAACTTACATTTGCCCATACAAAGTGTAAGTCCGACTTGATCACTCCCAAGATCAAGTCTCTCGTCAGTTCTCCAATGCTCGCGCTTAGCATTTTCCACGTCTGTTCGGTCTAGACAAATCTTGAATAATCCTTCGAACTCTGTCCTAGAACCGTAATCGCTCTTATACCACTTGTGAGGCCCCGACCCGGTTTCCTTACCGCCAGTACGACCCCAGTTCACTCCCCTCGATCAAACGTGATCCATACCCGATTTTTCCCTAACTTGCGATTTTTTTATTACAGTTTTCCTCTATGAGGTTCAGATCAGTCCCCAGTGTTCACTAAGCCTAACCAGCATCCTAGCAAATCACTAAGACTGACAGTATAATAAACATGTACCTTACTGCCTTGGTCCTTGTTTGACTCATGGTTCCTCCACGTTCCGTCCTTGATGTCTCCATGCTTCCCATCCGTCTTATCCAGCCAGCTCGATCAGATACTTAACCGAATCCCTTTGTTCCTTAGTCACTCAACCAACCATCCCCACATGACCCAAGTAAACAAAGAGAGACGGCTTGGTCTCCAACCAGCCATCCTGAACAGACAATACGCTAGCCATGCTTAGCGCCCCAGAACCAGTCCCTGATCACATCCGGATCAGTCAGTACACAGTCGGCTCCACAGCCCTCGATCCAATCAGTTCTCCCCACTGCCATCCTGCTCCTCAGTCATTCCAGTATCAGTAACACGCCCTCTTGTGCCACACGCATCAGCAAACTCGATCCTATTTCCAGTCGATCCTCCTTCAGTATGTCGTTGGTCCCGATCGCCTCCAACGATCCAATCAAACCGATCACGTCAGTACCACAACTCTCCATGGCTAGGATCGTTCCAAGCACAGTATCCGATCTTTCCATCAGTTAATCAGAACAGACTGATAGCATATGCTGTCGCACACAGACCACACCCAATTCGTACACAGTGTCCGATCGGGATTGTTCAGATCAGGACATCGAACCCAAGAGATACGCTGTCTCCAGGCCCGCGACCACTGCATCTCGATCTTAGCCACCGCAGGCTCTAGTATGCATCGCGATCCATCAGTACACAACAATGACTGCACAGATTAAGCCAGCGGTCCCTTTCCCGCGGCTTGCGCACCGTTCCATGGACTGTAACCACCGTATACCGCAGTAACTACATCGAGAACCATCGTTCCATCTTCAGTCCGTCTGACACGACTCAGACCACACCGAACACACCATCGCTCGGCTTTAGGACAGTCGGATCAGAATCCGAACGATCCTTTCCGGCGATCTTCGTCTCTCTCCATCAGTTTTCTTGTCTCTCTCTCTCTGTTCTGTTCTGTGTTTCTGTATCAGAACCCGTGTGTCCCATCAGTCCGCGAAGTTCAGAATAAAAAGGAAGTTCTGGACGGTTTCTCCTCTTCCCAACCGTCCGTAACTGCTCCCAGTAACCGTCCTGGCAGTTTTCCTTTTCTCTCCGCTCTCTCTCTCCTGTTGTCTCTTCAGAACCGTCTCCAGAAGAGATGTCCCTCTCTGATCCGTGAAAATCAGATTAAATCAGTGGTTGGACGGTTCCCACCCCAAAACCGCCAGTAACCGCTCTCGGACAGTTCCTTATCAGTCCGTAACCGTCTTTGACGGTTTCCCAGTAACTCCCAGCAGTTCCAACTGCTCTTTAACTGCCTTAGCGGTTCCAGAACTCAACTGTTCATAAACCGTCCCAGTCAGTTAAGCCGTCCAGTAACCACCTGGAACCATCATGTAACTGTTCTGGTAACTATTTTGTAACCGTTCCAGTAACTGATCCTGCCATTCTCCTTAGCTAATCAGTTCATGTTCAGCTCAGTATCTGTTCCCGTCAGAACGTATACCAGTCAGTCCACACATTGACTAACTGATCTCAGATGACAAGTCCAGCTGCCTCGTCTGAATCGTTCCAGCTTAGTCCGACAAGCTTGACTGCTATGTTCGGACAGACAATATCGTCTTAACCTGACCAGTACCATCCATATGACATGTCCAACATGTATGTCCCGTCTGATCAGTCCGACCTTGGACTGATCCAGTTCAGACTATGGGACGGGGATGTTACACAAGTCCTCCGATATCTCATCTCCTCTTTGCAGATGCCAGCCTCTTCTTCTGTAAAGCAGTCCCAAAACAATGAAACAGCCTACTCAACGCTCTAAACACTTATGGAATTGGCTCTGGACAAAGAATTAATCTTGAGAAATCAGCTATCACTTTCGGTAAAAAAGTGCCCCAAGAAAATATGGAAAACCTGCAGAATATCTTAGGCATTACAACTTAAAGCGGCAATGGAAAATATTTAGGCATCCCGGAGCTACTCCAAGGCTCTAAGACCCAGGCCTTTGCCTATGTCCAAAACAATCTTCATAAGAAAGTTAATGGATGGACGGCAAAATACCTTTCCAGAGCCGGCAAAGAAGTCATGATCAAATCTGTAGTAGCAGCCATTCCGACATTCCCAATGTCGTTCTACCTCCTCCCTAAAGGACTATGTAAAAAGATATCTAGTGCGACATCTAATTTTTGGTGGGGCTCTGGCCCAACCTCAAAAGGTATGCATTGGATATCATGGGACAAACTCTGCCTCTCCAAGAAGGATGGAGGGAATGGGTTCCGATTGCTCGAAGAATTTAATATAGCTTTATTAGCTAAACAACTTTGGCGATTGGAACACAACCCAAATTCTTTACTTACAAGAGTCCTTAAAGGGAGGTATTTTCGAAATTCACATCTTTTCAAAGCACCAAAAGCTTCAAGACAATCCTATGGTTGGAGAAGCATTATGGCTGCAAAAGATCTTGTCACTAAAGGTCTTAGACGAACAATAGGAACAGGGGAAGATGCACTGGTTTGGCATGACTCGTGGATACCGGATGAGACCGCCAGGCCTCCTACGATAACACATGATTATGATACGAACTTGAGAGTGTCTGACCTAATCGATCCTGTGAAAAAGAGTGGAACATTCCTAAACTCAGGAATTTGCTCCACCCCAATGACATACCGTTGGTTCGAAGCTTAAATCTCAATAGAAATCCCAGTCGGGATGGATATTGCTGGAACCTAACCACTTCTGGGAAATACTCGGTCAAGTCAGGCTACATGCTTGCAAGATCAAAACCAGATGAGGATACTGAATTTAGGAATCAGCTACCTTCCCTCAACCCGCTCAAGAAAAAAATTTGGAAAGTCAAAAGCGGAAAAAAAATCTGCCATTTTATGTGGCAGATTCTATCAGGGGCAATTTCAGTCAATGAAAGACTTTTCAAAAGACATATTGGGAACGATCCTAGCTGCCCAAGATGTGGCTATGCTGAGGAAACTATTAACCACACGTTTTTTACATGCCCTCCTGCTATGCAATGCTGGGCCCTCTCAACGATTCCTTCGGCTCCGGGAGTCTTTCCATCTGAAAATCTCTATACCAATATGGATTACCTCCTCTCAAGATCCAATTCGGGTGGAACTATGGAGGAATTAACCAGGGTCTTCCCTTGGATTATTTGGTATATATGGAAAGGCCGGAACGAAAAGTTGTTTAATGGACGTGACTTCTCACCTATTGACACGATTGATCTGGCGATACGTGAATGTAATGCATGGTTTTTGGCCAATGAAGAGATCGACCCATGTGAAAGCACCATGGAATGCATACCAAGAACCCCCACTGAGGTACCATATGTAGGGTGGACGGATCGTGGAAAAATGATGAAACCACGAGTGGAGTAGGCTGGATCCTACAGCTACAAGACGGCTCAATAGATATCCTCAGGCTCCAAGGCTGCCATAGACAAATCTCACCGCTTCATACTGAACTAAAAAGTTTGATATGGGCTCTGAAATGTTTATCTCGCAATCAGCGTTACTGCAATTATTTTGTTACTGACTCTCAAGAGCTAGTCAAAATGATCGCTACACCTGAAGACTGGCCAGCCTTTGCAGCTGAACTTAACGAGTTTAAAACTCTGTGGACGCACTACCAAGATGGACAAGTGGTCTACAAGAGCAGATCCAGTAACACCAAAGCAGACTTCCTCGCAAGACATGCTCGAACAAGGAAGCGTGTTTTCTCATATATTAACACGTGTGTGCCACACTGGATCGACATTCGCAACTTGGCTTTCGCCGATTCATACTAAGATTTATCTTTGTATCTCATCGTGAAAAAAAAAAAAAAAAAAAAGCAAAAGTGTAACTGTTTTAATTGGTTTTTCATGTTTATTCTACTTTGACTTGTAATTAGATTTTTTAAAAAAAATTGTCGACTGACCTAGGGCA
>NC_027754.1:2348422-2355158 GCF_000695525.1 Brassica oleracea var. oleracea | reverse complement strand
TGGTAGAAGCATTTTTACTTTTTTGTTCATTTATTTGAACATGTAATATATTTTTAATAAATGACTGTGTTGATAATATGATTCTAAAATTCATTTTATATGATCTCAAACTAAATAATTATATTTTTTGGTATAAACCGAATAAACCAAAAACTGACGGTATATAAACTGAACCGAACCGAAGTAAATATGGATTTAGAATGGTAGTTATATTTTACTAACCGAAATACCGAAAACCGAAAAAAACCGAACCTAAACCGAACCGATATCCGGATTGAACACCCCTAGACTGACCACAGAAAATCTATGTTGAACTTTTAGCTCAAACCTTAAACCGGTCACCACCAGTTTCTTCCATGTAAACCAGATCAAACCAATCGTCTTTCTCTATGCCAAAGATTTGCAAGCCCGGTTCACCGGTTTCCTCTCACTTTTAGTCCAATTAGTTTCTCCCACGTTTATAAACTCTTTATTTGGGCCGTGCCATATTTTGAAGCTGTGATTTGTTTTGATGATGTTATACTTGCTGCTTTTTTGTAACAACCTATTACGTTTTTCTGTTACGTCTTCCATAAATTTTGAGTTATTTCCTATTACATGATTTTGTTCTATAGTTTTAACGGGTTGATTGCATAAATATAATGATTTAAAGAATGAACTACTTGTGAATCACTAAAATGATTCCCTATCACTCATGAAACATATTTTTCCAAAAAGTTCTAGACTTGTAGCAGAAAAATGAAGTTAATCCAAAAGAAGCTGCATAACAATGAATAACTCAGTTAGCGAGTAATCATTAGCTCTACAGAATTGTACTTACAGAAACGTCAAACATCACCAACCTGAAAGAAACTGTTTGAATCCTCTTCCTCTTGAGGCTCCTCAATCGATATTACATACACGCGTAAATGTTTTGCACACCATTGGCTTATCTACATGAAGTGGAGCAAGAGAAGATAAATACATAAACACTCTGGAGCTGAGGTTCGGGCCGTAAGCAGCAAAAGGGAAAATATAGTACATCAATACCAGAAGTAAGATATTGTACCTTAAGGGACACGTCAATACATGTGATGTCTTCCCAAGTGTAAATAATGCCGTCAATGATGATTTGAAACATGCCACAACATACCATTTAAAGCATGTATAGTTCTCTTAGTCCAAGTGAATCCTAAAAGTAAACCAGAAATGCATGTGACAGATAAACATGACGCAGATACAACTTAAGCGCTAAAACGTTCAACATCATTATCCTGAATTCTCTATTCTCACGATATTAACCATACAAAATTCTCTATCCTCACGTTTAAATCTTTTCTTTTCTTTCAAACTAAAACGAAAAGATTTAATTTCGGAATGTATAAATATCAATCTTAATCAGAACTTAGGATATTGAAATCACTGAACAAAGATAATATATAGACCAAACGTCTCTTGAAATGGAATAAATTATGCATATGGTGGAAGATGAGAACCCGATTTTTAAGAGATCCACCCAAAAAATTCTCGCATTTTACAGGGAAAGATTGGCTTCCATGAACAAAGATAGGAGGGGGGGAGATGGTTGTTTTTAAAACAATTTGAGGAATGCAAAACAATCATTTGCCATCTCACTCTCTGATATTACTCGAGTCAAACAGTAAATACATGCTTTCTAGCTCCTTTCTACTAAATTGCAGAAAGAGGGATAACTATACCTTAGGCATACTACTTAGAGCTTCGGAATATTGACCTATGTTCCACCAACTCAGTCCCGTGACTGATATTTGGAATGTCGTCTTCTTCTGTAGAACTGGCCGACACTGGAACAGACACGTTTCTCTGCCAAAATAGCTAACGGTGGCTCCGTTGAAGTAATTGTTTTGAGTCGTCGGGAACCAAACCGTGAGGATTTGGAACAATCTTATTCATATGATCGAATCTCATCAGCATCAATACTGAAAATAAACTTGTATAGCCATTCTTAGCTCTAGAAATCTATACTATCGAGAGGAATGAAGATATGAGTTTCAATGGAATGAGATTACCTATTTATAGTGATAAAGACCACGTTTGATTTCATCTGATTTTCGTAACGATCCCAGAATTCTTTTGCTGGTGAGATGAAAATCAATCGAAAAGACACAACCGCCGGATTCTAACAGGTTTTCATCGGAATTAATGGCAAAACATAATAATACAGATGGAGATTCGATGGCAGTAAGAAGAACAGTCTTTTACTATCTCGTCGGCGACGCAGAGTCGCAGACTTTCGCATACGAAGAGAAGAGAGTTAAGAGAGAGACGGTTGAAATTAATAGGAAACCATTACAGCCCACTAAAAGGACCGATTGATTTGGGTGAACACATGTCACTCTCCCCTTGATTTACTTAATGACGTGGCTCTCTCAGGGGAGAGCAAACACAACTTAATAATAGATAGATAGATATAGATTAACCGTTCAAGAAAAAAATATTTCATTAAATTCCTGGGATTACACTAATTAGCTGAACTTAGAAGTCATAATATTCACTCTACCAAGATCGTTCCCCGATGTCGACTAGCATATAATTAATTAGTCTCACCACTAATAAGCCCGGTCATAATATTTATAACCCGAAATCTTAACCGAACCCGATCCATACCCGGTCAGAAATGTTAAAAATATTCGAATGAGTCTTGTAAGGTGGTACAAAACATATCTGAACCTGAAGTATTATTAACCGAACCCGAACGGGTAACCCGAAAAACCAAAAAAAACCAAAAAATTCGAAGAAACCGATCCGAATGTCCAAAATAAGATACAATATAATATATAAAACATGAATATATACTTCAAATATTCAATTTCATATTTATTTTGATATGTTATCTAACAATAAAATTTAAATAATTACCTTAAATACTTAAGGGCAAATCTCCAAAATAGCACATTTCTAAGTTTATATCACAAAAATAGTACTCAAAAACTAAAATGACCAAAATAGCATTTTATCTTTTGAAAATTTTAATTTTTTTATTTTTCAAAATTTGAAATCTTATCCCCAAAACTTCATTTCTCAACTCTAAACCCTAAACCCTAAACTCTAAACCCTAAACTCTAAACCCTAAACCCTAAACCCTAAACCCTAAACCCTAAACCCTAAACCCTAAACCCTAAACCCTAAACCCTAAACCCTAAACCCTAAACCCTAAACCCTAAACCCTAAACCCTAAACCCTAAACCCTAAACCCTAAACCCTAAACCCTAAACCCTAAACCCTAAACTCTAAACCCTAAACTCTAAACCCTAAACCCTAAACCCTAAATCCTAAACCCCACCCTTTAACTCTAAACCCTAAGTTTGTGACTTTTGATAAAACATTAAGTGCTATTTTTGTGACTTTTGACCTTGAGTGCTAGTTTGGGAACAAAAACTTGATTTAGTGTTATTTTTGTCTTTTTCTCAATACTTAATTATATATAAATAAGTATATATTTCTTATGTTTTACTTTTAAATTTTAGATTATATTTCTGGTATATCCGAACCGATCCGATATAACCTGAATCCGAATGATACTCCATATGATTATTTTATGGGTTCTGTGATGTGATACAAAACCGATTGAACCTGATGTGTTATATCCGAACCCGGCCCGTATTTGCAAATTTACTAGAATGAGACCTCGGAGGTGTTATAAAAAAGAACAAAAATCCGAAAATCCGACCCGAATGACAACGGGTACCCGAACGCCCAGGCCTACTCCTCCCAAAGCAAAAGAAATGAGACCCATGACTGTTAACTAGTCAGTAACGAATCGAACCTTACACATATGGTTAAACATTTTTAGATATAGCACTTCAATTTTTTTTGAATACCAAGAAGTCCGGAGCCGAAGTCTGTAATTCCTCATACCCGAAATCATAGAATGTAAGAATCAAAACTTACGGGAACCTCTGACACAATACCTCTGGTTGCAATGTCTTTTTTATTTCAACTAATTGTGTTTTACAATTTTACAACTTCAAGTTCAACTGATATGTGGGTTTAACGAGTAGTATGGATCTTGAGTTGAGAATTTTTACCCATTCAAACAAAGATATGCAAAATAGATTTTAATAAAAAGTGATACAATTAGTTTTAACTCTTGAAGTTTGTCTAATTAAAATATTTGAGGTTAGTGATAGTGAAAGGGTTAGTTCAAAATCTATTTGATAGGAATCAATATTATTAAAACATAAGCATAAAGTTGGACCCAACTTACTTTTAGGTAAAACAATTTTAAAATACTATATAATATAATTAATACCCCTACATTATCCTTAAGCTTAATGAATTTATATATAACAAAACCACCCTAAATTCTCCCCTTATTTATGGTAAGAATTGATGTCAAAAAAAATTTATGGTAAGAATTTAAATGAAATGTTTATTAATGATTTTTTTACTAAATAATATTATTTATAGAAACAAACATTAACGTCTCTAAATCTTAACTTATTTAACCAAAAATAATATTTTTAATTAGGTTGTTAACATATCTTAATTTCCCTCCAACGATTTAAATTTATACTTTCACAGTAGTAACAGATAAAATTTTTGAAATATTTCTTATACAATCCGACATCTTTAAACTTATTCCTCAAACAGTATAAATAACAAAACAAACTAATATTGTCATATAAATAAATTTTGGTTTTCTCTAATATTATTTTCTTCATTTTTTTGAATAGTAAAAAAATTCATCAAAGTACAAAAAAAACTACAAATCTAATAGTTTCTTAATTTTATGTCCGATTTAAAAATATATAAAATTTACCAGGATTAGGTCACGGGTTAATGATAAATTTTTAGATTTTTACTGGGGTTTATCAGATTTTAACTAACAAAATTTTCATTTAATTGGAACCGGATTATATATGGATCACTGGGTTTACCAGTTCAACCGCGGGTCTGGATCAGATAGGAAAACACCAAATATCTTTTTTTAACATAAATATGTAGATCAAAAATAAAAAAATAGTATTCACTACCAACTAACATTTTTACCTAGAAATCAAATACGCGCTTTAAAAGTGCAGGTCAAACCTAGTCTATCTTATTAAAATAGAAACATTAAGTTGGACTCAACTTGAGCCTAGGTAGAATATTAAAAAAAATTATATTATATATATGTTTGCTTAACCTATAATATTACTAACTCACCCTTAAATATAGTCTAATTATGGTAATACTAATCTAACATTTCTTCACACAAAAAAAAATCAATCAATTTAAGAAACATTCCAAAAACAAAATAAACATATCTAAAAATAAAGTAGAACCTCTATAAATTAATACTCGACAAATTAATAATCTCTATAAATTAATAAATTTCGCGGATCCCAACTTGGACTGATTCAACATTTGACACAAATCGATAACATAATAAAATAATAATTTTTAGAAACTTTTATGTAAATATATGGTCTCATTAAAATTATAAATTTATAATTTATATGTATACATATTTTATATAAGTAAGAATCTATTATTATATTGTTTGTTTTACATTCACAATGTAATTATCTTTATATCTTTATATTTTTGATACCTAAAAATGGTTTTCATCATTGACGAGCTTAATTTCATTATTCACATGTAGTAAATCTATATTTGAACTTTCAATATGTTTGTTCTTGAAATGTCAAATTTATCAAAATGATCAATATAAATCTATAATTTAATGATTATTACCATTATTTACAAATGATAACACACACGGGTCAGTCCAATCCTGATTCTAACCTAAATGATAATAATTTTTTTGGTTAACTATATTGAATTAAAAAAAATTGAAGGTCGTTAGCCCATTTAATTTACTAATCGAAATTGGTTTGCACTAATTTAAAATTACTTCACAAACCCAAAAATAATTTAAATAACTTACTGTACAAATAAAAGGTCAAATAATTTTTAACCCAAGAAAATATAAATATGAAAACTTTAATATTTACAACAATAGGTTATTTATAATAGAAATATTTTGGACATAAGAAAAAAGTATTAGACCTAAAACTCGGAACTCTGATGGTCGTAATAAAGGTTTGGGAATCAACACAAAATACGAAGGGGTTAACTATTAAAGCATGTAACCCATCAGAGTCTTTGGAATTCACTTTTGGATTAATAAACCACTAGGATAAGAGGCTGAGTATATAGAAATTATCGATAATTTTTTTATATATTTGATAATTTTATTAATATATATACAATATTTTTTGTTGTTATTATATAATTTATTTTCGATGGATCAGATCAATTTTTAGTAAAAATGATGGAACAAAACTATAATTAATACATCATGGGTTGATCGGATTGGACATTAAACAAATTATGACATAAAAAACTTATTTTTTCCATTGAACACATTCTTGAAAAAAGTGAACAATATTGTTTTCACAGTTGAATTATTTTAACTTTTATCTTTCTTATGGTTTTGAAAGCTTTCAAATCAACCATCGAATTGATACAAGTCATTTTAATGTTTTTAGTCGTATATTTAAGGAAAACTTACATTTTTCTAATTTAAAGTCGTTTAAAAAAATTCAAAATATAACATATAAGAAAAAATTTAACATATAAGAAAAATATAATATGTAAGGTGTCCTCATTTTTGTATTTTAAAATTGTTTTTTTATAAAAATATAACATATAAGGTTTCTTCATTTTTGTAATTTAATGTCATTTTAAAAAATTTCAAATATAACATATAAGAAAAAATCTAATTTTTTTT
>NC_027754.1:2347513-2347755 GCF_000695525.1 Brassica oleracea var. oleracea | reverse complement strand
TTAAAGTCGTTTTAAAAAAAAATAACATATAAGGTTTCCTCATTTTTATAATTTAATGTCATTTTTAAAAAATTCCAAATATAACATATAAAAAAAAATCTAATTTTTTTATTATAAGGTTCATGTGATTGCTTATTTTTTTAATAATATAAAATTAAATAAAAATGAAGAATGATGCAAAAATTGTTATCAAATCTTTATTATTCATAATCATTAATTGTCATATATATGTAAATCATATT
>NC_027754.1:2347226-2347496 GCF_000695525.1 Brassica oleracea var. oleracea | reverse complement strand
GAATACACACTTCTTATATTTTAGGTTAATATAATGTTCTCTAGTGGACATTAAACAAATTATGACATAAAAACCTTATTTTTCCCTCGAACACACTCTTGAAAAAGTGAACGGTATTGTTTTCACAGTTGAATTATTTTGACTATTATCTTACATATGGTTTCAAAAGCTTTCAAATCAACCATCAAACTGATACATGTCATTTTAATGTTTTTAATCGTAAACTTAAGGAAAACTTACATTTTTGTAATTTAAAGTCGTTTTAAAAAA
>NC_027754.1:2346180-2347206 GCF_000695525.1 Brassica oleracea var. oleracea | reverse complement strand
AAAAATCTAACATATAAGGTGTCCTCATTTTTGTATTTTAAAGTCGTTTTAAATGAATTGTATAACATATTATGTTTCCTCATTTTTGTAATTTAATGTCATTTTGAAAAATTCCAAATATAAAATATAAGAAAAAATATAATTTTTTTATTATATGGTTAATGTGATTGTTTATTTTTTTTAATAATATAAAATTAAACAAAATGAAGAAGGATTCAAAAATTGTTATCAAATCTTTATTATTCATAATCATTAATTGCCATATATATGTAAATCATATTAGGTAATTTCGTAGCTTTTATTTAGGGAAATAATACGCACATTTTATATTTTAGGCTAATATAATGTTTTCTAGTAGACATTAAACAAATTATGACATAAAAACATTATTTTTTTCCTTGAACACATTCTTGAAAAAGTGAACAATATTGTTTTCACAGTTCAATTATTTTCACTTTTATCTTACATATGGTTTTGAAAGCTTTCAAATCAACCATCGAAATGATACATGTCATTTTAATGTTTTTAGTCATATACTTAAGGAAAACTTACATTTTTGTAATTTAAAGTCGTTTTAAAAATTTCAAAATATAACATATAAGAAAAAATCTAACATATAAGAAAAATATAACATATAAGGTGTCCTCATTTTTGTATTTTAAAGTCGTTTTAAAAAAAAAATATAACATATAAGGTTTCTTCATTTTTGTAATTTAATGTCTTTTTTAAAAATTCTAAATATAACATATAAGAAAAAATCTAATTTTTTTTGTTATATGGTTAATGTGATTGTTTATTTTTTTTAACAATATAAAATTAAACAAAATGAAGAAGGATGCAAAAATTGTTATCAAATCTTTATTATTCATAATCATTAATTGGCATATATATGTAAATCATATTAGGTAATTTCGTACCTTTTATTTAGGGAAAGAATACACACTTCTTATATTTTAGATTAATATAATGTTCTCTAGTGGACATTAAACTAATTATGACATAAAAATCTTATTTTTTCACTCGAAT
>NC_027754.1:2345283-2345966 GCF_000695525.1 Brassica oleracea var. oleracea | reverse complement strand
AACATATAAGAAAAATATAACATATAAGGTGTCCTCATTTTTGTTTTTAAAGTCGTTTTTAAAAAAAAAAATATAACATATAAGATTTCCTCATTTTTGTAATTTAAAAGCATTTTAAAAAAGTCAAAATATAACATAGAAGAAAAAATCTATTTTTTTTATTATATAGTTAATGTGATTGTTTATTTTTTTTAATAATATAAAATTAAACAAAAATGAAGAAGGATGCAAAAATTGTTATCAAATCTTTATTATTAATAATAATTAATTGTCATATATATGTAAATCAAATTAGGTAATTCTGTAGCTTTTATTTAAGGAAAAAATACACACTTCTTATATTTTAGGTTAATATAATGTTCTCTAGTGGACCTTAAAAAATTATGACATAAAAACCTTATTTTTTCCCTCGAATACATTCTTGAAAAAAGTGAACAGTATTGTTTCCACAGTTAAATTATTTTGACTTTTATCTTCCATATGGTTTTGAAAGCTTTCAAATCAACCATCGAATTGATACATGTCATTTTAATGTTTTTAGTCGTATACTTAAGGAAAACTTACATTTTTGTAATTTAAGTCGTTTTAAAAAATTTCAAAATATAACATATTAGAAAATTCTAATGTATAAGAAATATATAACATATAAGGTGTCTTCATTTTTGTATTTTAAAGTCGTTTTA
>NC_027754.1:2344668-2345183 GCF_000695525.1 Brassica oleracea var. oleracea | reverse complement strand
AAAAAGAGTTACAGAAAATCTGTTGCCAATCTCACATGATTAAGAGAAACAAAGAGCAAATCACCATCCGTATTTAGCTTGTGTCTCGGCTTTAGTGAGCAATCCTTTTGAACGCCTCTCTGCTAGCTCCGACTCTTTGTGCTTCATGTCCATGAATAAGGCAGTGATCTGATGCTTTCTCTTATGAAGCTTTGACACTTTCCCCTTAGATGAGGATGACTCAGGCTGCAAGACAAATGTAAACAAAAAAACGTTAAAAGGCAATACAAAGAATTCAAGCTTGGTATGGAATAAGCAGCTCTATCTTCCTATAATTCTTGACCAATAAATTGTCCAGCGAGACACATAAACTTGACAATGGAAGCCACCAGCATAAGATAAAACAAAATTTTAGGATTTTACCAAACACTCATCACCCATTAAATTTACATAATCAGAGCAATTACAGATAACTCCCAAGTTCTTGCAGCAAAATGAGAAAGAGCGAGGTTACACGCATGGAAAACCTACTCATT
>NC_027754.1:2338787-2344568 GCF_000695525.1 Brassica oleracea var. oleracea | reverse complement strand
TTTTTTTTTTTTTTTACTACCAAAGTTTAGGCTAAACCAAAATGGTAATAGAAAACTATAACTATTTTATGTATTGTTAGCTATGAAGATTACTTATGATGTAGAGATAAATAGAGATACTTCCTTATGGTCACATATCAACAAAGCGACACTTTAATGCAAAAATGATAATATCATAATATGGGGAAGAAAAGATGTATATTTTTAACAATTTTAATCATTTACAATTCCTTTTATAATCCTATATAACTTATAATCATTTAAATGATTAAAACTCACAATTTATTGTTTTTACAGCTGGAAATCCTATATATATATATATATATAATTGTGAGCAAGATGATAAAATTCAATTAAACTTTAATTATGCTCGAAATACTCTTCTATGTTAGTTATTTAAGTTCTTATGTAAAATAATTGTTAAGTTTACAATTGATTTAAAATTCATTTTGGTTTTAGAATCATTAAGTTTTGAAGATTAAAGAGTTTGTTTATACCCTTTTAACTCACTTCCTAGTTGGGTTAGAGTGTGAATTCCAAACAATATTTAAACCACAAATTTATCTTTAAAAAAAAAAAATTTAAACCACAAATATATACATATATAATTATGAAAAAGTGATTAATGTTAGTAATTTAGTTTAGAAATTTCTTTTTGTACCACTATGACAGTTATGAAATTATGTTCATCCGAATATATCAAATTTAAATCCACTTTCACATTTGTGATACTTGAGAATAAGAGAAGGTGGATCACCCAAAACCCCTAAATGTGCATCTTTTTTGCTTTTACATCGAAGGATCAAACGTCACTAAAACTTCCCAACACATACCAGTTATTTGTGCCCAAAAAAAACATTTGAGTGTTATATTTGGTGTCTCATTGCTCTGTTTTCTCTTAAATTCCATCAGCCACTTTAATTTTAATCCCAAAACATTAATTTTAATCCCAAGTTTTGGTGAATACTGATTTGAACCACTTTTTTTCTCGTCCGTCTGTTCGTATATATTCTAATGAGCATGTAACGCTGTGGTTCTCTAGAATATATTACAATATCGGTTTGCAAGAAAACAAAAGAAACCATCTAGTTCCAGAAATCAGGATCATAAGTTCCTGAAATCGGTAAACCAAAAATAAGAACAGTCATGTCTTATTCAATTACCTTACTAATCTCCCTGCAAGATGCAAAAGAATCTCTGGTTTGCAGTATGTATCTGTCACCATCCGGGTTTTTTACACTTCACTGGTATCTGTTGAACCTCTTTTTTTTCCACTCATGATACTCGGCCAGCCAGTGGTGTCTCTCGGTCTTTATATCTGACCGGAATGTTCTATGGATCTGAATGAGTACCAAAAGAAGCATTGATGAACAGCCTGCCTGCAATCAAAGAGGTTATGTGACTGATGATTGTGCCGATTTTAAATGTGGTCAGGCGTCAATATATAGCAACTTAGCGTGAATCGGGAGCTTCCTCAAACTTAGGGTAGACTTTTTTATAAAAACTTGTTCACTAATGTATTGAACACGACCACAACTTAACCCCAAGACCTTAGTATACAAAGTTTAACAGAGAGTTAGTTCTTACCTCCAACTAACTTTGGGTATATATTTGTTTCAACAACCATTTTTAGTTCTACATCAGAGTAGCGCCTTTAGTTGTCAAATACACTCAGGCAGACTGTCGAGTGCCTGCAGAGGCCAAAAACCATGTTTTTAATCCTTGAACAAACGTGCAAGCCGCAAATGTGTGTAATGGGGGTAATTAAAAAAACAGCAGAGTTGTCATCTACCTCCTTGTGATTGTCATGTGACGTTGAGTACGCTGGGTCTCTTCGTTGTAGATCGTTTTAATGCCCCAGACTTCACCAACGAAGACTGCTAACCAAAACAACTATTAAGGCTACTTGGCAGTGAAATTTATAATCATTATATGGAGCTGTTGTAAAGTATGGTAAACAATTCAAACATGGAAAACCTGTGTTGGTTTTGGCAAATAACATGAGGTGGTTGTAATTGCAGAACCAAAACCTTTCCATGGATCGGCTCTCTCGTTTCCGCAAGCCCAACGAAGACGGTATGTTCCGTGAACCTAGTAGAGACAGACGCATCACCAAACTTGAAGTTCGGATTGCTTCTGGCGACATCAAAAACACTTACTCATAAACCGAGCCTTCACTGAAGGTGTTAAAACGGTACACGTTGATTGACCCTTGGATAAGCATAGCCTGCAAATTGAAGCGATGGATCAGCGTACAACAAATCATAAATCTGTTCATCTGTAGAGTTAGAGGTACCTAAGCAAATAACAAAAGCTCTAATTTCTTGTAAAGAAAAGGATCCCGCTTACGTTCTCACCAGGTCATGTGTGTTTGTTATATACGCAACCGACAAACCATACACTGACGGCAGAATCTCAACGGCGATAATAGTCATCCCACCGATCCATACCCACCACTGTTGGATCTCCTCTTGACGGAGCTACCCGGAGTCTCCCGCCGCAGCGCTCGCGTCTTCCTCCACGGCGTCGGGCGAGAAGGCCTCATGCTGAAAGTGAAAGCCTTCGCGATGCGTCTCTTCCACCTCGGCCTCTCCTCTCACTTAGTCTCCGACGTGACCACGCCTCCGATCTCATCTCCCGATCTCCTCATCGCCTCAGCCGGTCCCGGACGATTCTCCACCGTCGATGTGATTTGCTCCATCGCGAAATCGTGCGGTGCTAAGGTTGTGCTCATCACCGCGCAGCCGGAGAGAGCTTCTTGTGTGAAGCAGACGACGGATGTGTGTTATGTCCCGGCGCAGACGTGGCAAGTGACGGCGGAGGTGCGGCGGAGAAGGGATGAATAAGGTTTCTGGTAATGGGCTGAATTATCAAATTCTCAATCCAAAAAGCCCACAAATTCTCGTCTTTTTCTTAAATGAAACGCAGAGTTGCGATGTAACGGACAGGTGTCGCGAGCTCCTCGCCCTATTTGTTGCGCTGGCAGCATAAGAAGAGAGTTGTCTTCTTCTTTATGTTATAAGATCTTTTATCTATTGCTATTAAACATGACATTGTTTTCCCCTTGATTTTCTATAGATACTTTCATGCACCAATAATTTTGTTTATTTTAAATTACATTTAATAATATATATGTAATATATTTAAAATTCGAATCTTAGATAAATTTTTTATCTATTTATTTTGGTTAAATGTATTAAATCAACTTGTATAAAATTACTAAAAATCATATAAAAATTGTATAGTTATTAAAAATTATAACTAAACAATATTTATAAAATTTGTAGATATCTAAAAGAAACTAATGAAATTACGATTAACAATTTTTTAATTTTTTTAAAAAGATGTAGAAAATTTTGAAAATATTAGTAATAAAAATTTTATAATTATAAAAATACAATTAAATAATGTATTTCAAAATTTATAATGCATATTTCAATATATTTATTTTAGTGATGATTTATGAATTATTACCATATTTTAAGAAGTTTAACAAAAATATAAATCAACATTAAATGTAATGTATTAGTTATTGTCATATTCTATAAAGTGTACCAAAAATATGTGTCAGTAATAAATGTGATTGTCCATGTCATATTAACTATAAGCCATGTCATCAATCTTGTTAGCAATGTCATCATTTTTTTTTGTAAAAATGATCGTAGATAGGACATGTGGCAAAATCACTTCGCAAATATAGTCTAGGAGATTACAAGTGTGCCATTATACATTTACTCTTTATTTATGGGAAATTATCACAAATACCACATTCATAGTACCACTTTTCATGTTTACACTCATCACTTTTACTCTCACTTCTAATGAAGGGTAAAAAACACTTATACCCATACGGTTAACTAGTCTAGACTTTTCCATGGCAATTGGAAAATAAGGTGTCCACCAAAGTTAAAACATTTTCTATGGCAATTGGTGATTGGATGTATAGCAGTCAAGAAGAATCTACATGCAAGAGGGATACAAGAGGACATATGTTGTGCAAGATGTGGAAGCCTATGAGGAATCGATAAACCATATGTTTTTCGAATGTCTTCCAGCACTTCAGATGGATGATCATTAGTTTGCATGGATACTTTGGTACATTTGGTACATTTGGAAGAGAAGGAATAATAAAGTCTTTAGTAACTTAGATATTAATCCTAGGGACACTCTTAAGTTGGCAGAAACAGAATCAACACTTTGGGCTGAAGTACATATATTGAACGAACAGAGGACAACACGAAACGTCGAGGTTATGACACTACCGTCAATTTCAGGAAGATGGTGTTTCACAGATGGTTCTTGGAAAGAGAATGATATTTTCTTCGGACAAGGTTGGTTTAGTACTCTAGAAAGATTTGATGGGCTGATGGGGGGCGAGAAATGTTAGAGCTAGTCTATCTTCTCTCCATGCAGAGATGGAAGCAATAAAATGTATGAGGAACTTACGGCAGTTTCAGGTCACGTTTGTAACAGATTGTTCTCAATTGGTGAAGATGGTTTCGGAACCAGAAGAATGACCAGCTTTTGCAAGTTATTTAGAAGATTTAAAAATCATGAAAGAGAGTTTCCTCCGATCAGAGATCATCTATGAACTACGAACGCAAAATACTAAGGCGTATAGCCTAGCACGCAGTATAAGGAAGTAACCGTCTTTCGTCGTTCACAAGGATGCAGATCTCCTGATGTGGTTCACAGAGTCAGTATGAGTCTATATAAGTTGATGACAAAAAAAAAACTAATCTATACTTAGAGTTTAGAGTTAAGGAGTGATGTAGGGTTTTTGGAATGTGAAATTTAGGATTTTAATAAATATATAAATAAATACTTAAAAATTGAAAAAAAAAATTTGAAAAAAAAAATTCAAAAAAACAAAATTATAAAAAAGTTTGAATTTGAAAAAGTATAATTCGAAAACATAAAAAAATTATTTTTTTTATTTTTTTAATTTTTAATTTTTTTAATTTTTTTATTTAAATAATGATTTATTATATATATATATATATATATATATAATAAAGGTATAAGAGTCTTTTGCCACTTAATAAATAAAGTATTTTTGGAAATATCTCTTTAGTAGAGTAAAGATGAAAAGTGGTACCATGAAATTGGTAAACATAAAATTTTCCCATTATTTATTATGTATGATTGGAAAAAAAAATATTTGAGCAAACTAATATATCTACTTCCGGAGCACAAAAAGAACAATTTTTTAAATGCGGGTATTGAGTTGGAATTGTCGAGGAATGGGAAGTAAATGGACTTTAAGCTATTTGAGCGAGATAAGGCATAAACATAAGCCGGATTTTTTGTTTTTAGCAGAGACAAAACAAGAGCCAGAGTTTGTCCAAAAATGGCAAGCTCACTTTGGATATGATAATCTGGTCACAATAGACCCAGTGGGGAGAAGTGGAGGATTAGCGCTTTTCTATAATAATGAGTATCAGGTAAAGGTATTATATTCTAGCAACCGAATGATTGATGTGGAAGCGGAGGCACTGGGTAAAACGGTTTACCTTACCTTTGTATATGGGGACCCGGTTCAACAAATGCGGGAACACGTGTGGGAACGGTTAACTAGATATGGACTGGCGAGGTCTGAACCCTGGTTTATTATTGGTGATCTCAACGAGATTACTGGAAATCATGAAAAAGATGGAGGGTCTATAAGGAGTGCGGATTCTTTTATCCCTTTCAATAACATGATAAGGAATAGTGGTTTACTAGAATTTCCGGCTAAAGGAAATAAATGGTCCTGGCAAGGGAGAAGAGGAAAAGGGAAAA